>NW_015506821.1:25016-96162 GCF_001515645.1 Sinocyclocheilus grahami | reverse complement strand
GGTTTCAGTTTCATTTTTAGGTATAATTGCAGTTATTTAAATCATTTAATATTTCTGTATTCAAAATTATATTTAAAACATTAATCTCCACATGAATTTATGAATGTAATTGCACTCATGCCACCTCTGAGCCTCATTGAATGTCTGAAAATGTACCTACAAGCCACTTTTGTGTTCTTTTTGTACCACCCCTGTAGTACAAATAAATTTTTCATTAATACTAATTTCATGATTGGTAACTTATTTGTCTTATTCTACTTCTTATTATATTGTTTTAAATAGAAATTTTAAAAAGCTTATAAACATAAATCTTTGAATTTTACAGATGAAAATGATGCCATTGCAAAGGTAAAAAGAAAATGCCCCTGTAAATCACTTCACCTCATATTAGATTTTTTTATTATTGATCAAAAGGTGCTCAATCTTTTTAAATTAGGAGGACAAGTGCTCTTGATTACAAGAAGAAAAACACTAATCTTAAACTGGGTGTGTGACAGGAAAAATTTTCAGTCAAAAGATTTATTTTTTTTTGCTTTAACCCCTGACTACTACAACAATTAATACAACTTTTGTTTAAAAGAATAATCACACAATATGCTATTTCTTCCATGTTTTAATTTGAATGGTAAACCCTTTGTTTGCCAAAAAATAAAGAGTTTAACTCTTTAAAATAAAGAGTTTACTGTGGGAGTACTACACTCAACCAACACCAGGGAAGGCAGTTTTTGTCAGAGCCCTTGTTGTTCTTAATTTTGACATTAATTTTCATTTTTACACCAGACATATATATCGGTTCAAAATATCGGTTATCGGTCTACTTGATCTGTAATTATCGGTATCGGCATCGGCCTTGAAAAACACATATCGGTCGACCCCTACTTCTCAGTGATGATCTTGGATCTTTGGGCCTCTTATTTAGACAGTGTGATATCGATGCGTGCAGGAGAAATATTTTAAGGAATTGGTGTTTGACAACGCTTTATATAGAGAGCCTGTCATCTTTAGACACACTTTGGCCAGAGATTTACACTGTGTTTCCAAAGTTACTGACGCAGTGTTGAGTGAATCGAAAATTAAAGGAAACAACTTTAGTTCAGGTCTGTTTCTCACACAGAGCTATCTTATGAATAGCATTCAGAAGAATTGTAAAATAGTGCAGGAATCATATGAACTGTTTTTATGATGTATGAACTACTCCTTTAAGGTGTCGTCCAACTGCTTTTTAAAAGTGAGTTTAAGGGCAGTGACTTGATGCAAACATTTTTTTTTTTGTCGTGCTTGTCACATCAAGTAAAATTATGTTGATTGTTGATTTATTTCTTCTTCTTTTTTTTTAATGATTGGTATATACCTCAGCATCTTTTCTTGCCTGCAGGTTCCTTTGTCTAAAAAACAAGACAAGCGCATTGGTGGTATTCACCACATACACACAGAAGCATCCGTCTATAGAGAAGAGTCCTCCATTTGTGCAGCCTCTGCTGAACTTCCTGTGGTTCCTCCTGCTGGCTGTGGACGGGTGAGATACTGTCCTGGATTCACACTCTAGATCTCAGCATCAGGCCCTTTGTGTCAATTTTTTGAATGCTCTATATCAGGGGTTCTCAACTCTGGCTCTCCACTTAATCCAACCTTGATCAAACTCATCTTTCTGTAATTTTCTATTAATCCTGAAGACCTTGATTAACTTGTTCAGGTGTGTTTCATTAGGGTTGGAGCGAAACCAGAGATTGTCTTATTATTGGGAGATGAGAGGGTCTGTATTACTTCAGAACAGCACGCGAATGAAATGTTTAACCAGCAAGGCTTTAAAACACATGCAAATAATGCACTTTTGTGATTGTGAAGTGCAGTGTCCCACGAGTATAACTCTACCGCTGAGTTAACATTTGATGTGAATGTATGTCGTGTTGTACAGTATATTGAGACGAGGAAGAGCCAGAACTACAACTGATAGAATGTATGCTGTAGCACGATACTACGATATTTCTTCAAAAGCAGATCATGGAGACATTTTAATCATCCACGATCACAAATCGTGATATTTCACACCCCTAAGCTGAATGTAGCAGAACAGCAAGCTCCCTCCCTTCTGCAATTTTCGTAACTGAATATTCTTGCAGTTTCCCACATATAATCATGTGGTTCTTTTTGCTGTTGCTTTCTTCTGGAAGGTTTGTGGGAACTGATGATTTCTTTTGGCTTTAAAACGGAGGTGATCTGTTCACAAGGAGAAAGCCAAGAAATATACACCATTCGAAAACCTAGTGAACATCCTGTGGAAAGATCTGTTGCCACACAATTAGCTGTTCTCACAGGAAACCATAGGAGACTTGAATGACAATTGTTTTCAGTAGAGTTTGGTATTAGCATGTTGCTAAGCTAACAACTCAAAACTGAAATCCATAAACATACACAGTATTGAATAAAACTGTCAAATTCTATTTTATTAAAAAAAATAGCCATATTGCTTGCCAAAGCTTGTCACATATTGTCGCTAATTCTGTGATTTGCTTCTCTGTGAAGGATACTTAGAATGCTGTGTTAGAAGTTGGTCAAAATAAGGTACAGTATCTTAGACGGCAGAGCAATCACAATAACGTCCTTTTAGAGCCTTCACATATACCTTTACTCGCTATTCCCTATATTACTCCACTAATATAGTCCACTGAATAAGTGAGTGAAAACCAGTGAGTGAATTCTCAGACTTTGAGGGCACAAGAATTGCTGCAGACACAATTTTTTTTTTGCAAGACTCTGGAATTTATTTGGGTATTTTTGCAGCTAGCTATTGAGTGTACATTGGTTGTACCAGAGATTGTCTTATTATTGGTTGATGAGAGGGTCTGTATTAGCCTACATACCATTGGATAAAGTGTAACTGCTAAATTGGATCATGTGAGGCTCCTCAGCCAATCATTCAATGGCAGTGACGTCCGTGGCCGGCTTTCACAGTTCTACGACAGTCAGTTACAGTTTACGTTGCACAGTAAAAAAAGATTTAAGATTAGGTTTTATTCTGTTCATTTAAAAGAAAAAAACCCAGCATGATAGGGCATACATAACACTGATACTAGCCACTAAAAAATTTAATTTATTTGTTGAAATGTGGAAGCCTTAGGAAGAATACCTTTTTCAAGCATCAGGCCCTTTGTGTCAATTTTTTGAATGCTCTATATCAGGGGTTCTCAACTCTGGCTCTCCACTTAATCCAACCTTGATCAAACTCATCTTTCTGTAATTTTCTATTAATCCTGAAGACCTTGATTAACTTGTTCAGGTGTGTTTCATTAGGGTTGGAGCGAAACCAGAGATTGTCTTATTATTGGGAGATGAGAGGGTCTGTATTACTTACCATTGGACAAAAGCGTAACGGCTAACTTGGATCACGTGAGGCACCTCAGCCAATCATACAATGGCAGTGACGTCCGTGGCCGGCTTTCACAGTTCTACGACAGTCAGTTACAGTTTACGTTGCACAGTAAAAAAAGATTTAAGATTAGGTTTTATTCTGTTCATTTAAAAGAAAAAACCCCAGCATGATAGGGCATACATAACACTGATACTAGCCACTAAAAAATTTAATTTATTTGTTGAAATGTGGAAGCCTTAGGAAGAATACCTTTTTCAAATAATTAATGTCCTTTATTCATTAAAATGCATTATTTCAACATAAGGCATATGGTCAAATAATAGTCATTACAATTCAAGTCTAATTTCAGGTAAAACCTGTAAACCAAAGAAAGAAAACATTTATATTTTTAGACAATACACAATATTACATATCTTTTATTAAATAATAATGTGATTAAATTTGCTGGTAATAATGCTGTAAATGAGTCCTACCTGTCGCGACATTCCCTTCCCTGCCTTCTCTTAAAAAATAACACATTTATCAAGGTAAAATCTATAGTTCCCAATGTAAGTACTATTTAGTGTAAAACATGTTGAAGATTGGCAAAAAGGTTGTTGATTAATTAAATGAGAAGTTATTTCCTCACAAAAGCTGTTTATGTAGCGTAGTGACATCCATAAAAAAAAAAAAAAGTAAACGTCTCTGGTCTCCTTCCCTGCATACCACCAAAGCCGCAGCATTAGAATTAGCCGTTACACTTTTTTGGCTAAAGGTTGCAGGCTTGCCTTCCAGTGGTTTTGGCTAAACACTGCAAAAAAAAAAAAAAGGACCTTAAGGGCCAGAGTTGAGAACCCCTGCTCTATATTGTAAAATTCTGTGAAAATAATAATCACTTTGACAGTCTGAGTAGACATTTTCTGGTCTATTGCTCTATTTTTATGCAGGGGTAAAAAATAGCATTATTTGATATCAGTGTGACTGAGTTATTTTAGTCTTAGGCTACGTTTACAAGACAACGATGTAGTCAAAAACGGAAATGTTTTTCCCGTGTCATGTACACGACAACGTTTTCAAAACGATTCGCGTTTACACATATCTGCGAAAACAAAAAATGTCGATACTAAGTTGTGTTTTATTTACCAGTGATTTTGTTAATTTAACAAAAAAATAATTTGTACAATATGCATTGAATTGGACAAATAATCTTTGTTAGCGAGTAATTGTGTAGGATAGAACTATTTTCCTGCTCATCTGGACACGCAAATGTTGCAAGACAGAACTAATCAATCACAGAGAGCATTCGAATACTCACTGCTGACAGTGCATTCAAACAGGGCTGCGTTTCCCAAAAGTATCATAAGAAAGCATTAAAGCTTTTGGGAACGGCAGCCCTGAACAATGCTTATCAGAGGACAGAAGGACAGAGTTATTTCACAATAAACAAACTGTAATTGTAGCCTACATAGTTTGTGCAATTACAGTTATTTAAATTGAACGTTGAAAGATAATATTGATCGAAAACGGCCAAAAACACTGTATTACATATGCCAGGCCAGTAGTTGGCACTGTCACCTTGTTAGTAAACAGTACCTGTAGGGAAGTTACGATTATATGTTGTATATGATAGGGATGGGCGTATCGATCCAAAGTAAAGTACTGCCGCGAGTATCGAAAGTATCGATACTCAAACAAAAAATATCGATACTAAGTTGTGTTTTATTTACCAGTGATTTTGTTAATTTAACAAAAAAATAATTTGTACAATATGCATTGAATTGGACAAATAATCTTTGTTAGCGAGTAATTGTGTAGGATAGAACTATTTTCCTGCTCATCTGGACACGCAAATGTTGCAAGACAGAACTAATCAATCACAGAGAGCATTCGAATACTCACTGCTGACAGTGCATTCAAACAGGGCTGCGTTTCCCAAAAGTATCATAAGAAAGCATTAAAGCTTTTGGGAACGGCAGCCCTGAACAATGCTTATCAGAGGACAGAAGGACAGAGTTATTTCACAATAAACAAACTGTAATTGTAGCCTACATAGTTTGTGCAATTACAGTTATTTAAATTGAACGTTGAAAGATAATATTGATCATGTTCTATTCTGTAATGTTAATAGAAATCATACACTGTTCACTGAATCAAACTAGTTCTTAAGACACAGTCTTAACATGGTGGCTAAGTTTATGCAACTGGCCCCAGGGCTCTTCAGCACCAGTCTTGGAGGGACATTGTCCTGCTGAGTTCAGCTCTAACCAATCATATGTGAACAAGCTGTTAAAGGTGTTCAGAATTACTTGTAAATTACAGACACGTGGGTTACATTTGGAGTCTTTCAGACACTGGCCCTCCAGGACTGGAATTGAAGAGCCATGCAATAGACCAAGTAGCTTTATCTGACATTTTGAATGATCCATCAGTGTTTAAGCAAATGATGGAACAAAACGATTAACGCAGCCTCTGGATGATTGTGGTTTTATTTCCAGTGGGAAGTTGACAGTCTTCACAGTGTTATGCGAGCAGTATCAGCCATCACTGAAGAGAGACCCCATGTACAATGAGGTGAGTTCGTGATAGTAGTGCTCTTAGACACATCACCAACAAGCTTCTTTTCTTTCGTAGTACCTAGACATACAAGGGTAGGCAGAATGACTGAAACACTAGCTCTGCTCTTGACCTAATAAGCTGTCTACATCAGTGTCTGCACAATAGATTACAAAAGAAATTGATGCTAAGCTAATGTAATAATCTGTGTTGTAAGAATGCAGTTAGATTACACAAATATCACAAATCATGTTAAAGGTCGCAGGCATCATTCAGAGAGATTCAACTTCACTGTTATAATGTAGTGTGGATTCTGCATGAGATAAGACTTTTAGACGTTGTTTATAACACACAATATGTTGTTCTCTTGGCCTCAGTATCTGGATAGAATAGGACAGCTGTTTTTTGGAGTGCCACCTAAACAGTCATCATCATACGGTGGTTTGCTAGGTAAGAAACATCCCTACCACTGTGTGACTACTGATCATGATTCATGATATTAAATGCTAAAGCACTGTTAAACAATTAAATGAATGACATATACTATGCTGAATTTGTTTGAATTTGTCTCAGAGCTGTAGAATATGTTTGATCTTTTAATACAAGTTGATGTCTGTAGAGAGCTCATCTCATTTTTGCTCCCAGTTTCATTCATTAAAAAAAGAAAATCAACTCCTTTCAATTAACCCCTTAATTATATTACTTAGTGGTGGGTGGTATGATCCGTTTTTAGCATCACTTAACCGCGTCGGTGATACACATCACCAAATAGTAATTAGGCTTGGTGCTACACCAAATTATGATACATTGTACAAAACCTCTCAGGTTTCATAATTCTCATTATCACCATATATTGAATTAATAACTCAAATGAATGAAATTAATCATTAATATGCAAATAATAAAACTACTAAGTATATCCAAACTTACAGTACAGTACACTTACAGTTAAGATGTGTGTACTGTATAGCAAATCTCAACTGCTTGATTGTTATATCATTGAAAAATGTCAACTATATTGTTAAACTATACAGTATATCCTACTTTATCTGCTCTGCATACATACAGTATAGTCATGTACTGCAATATGTACTATATAGCAAATCTAATATTGTTGCAAATTATATATATATATATATATATATATATATATATATATATATATATGGTTGGCCTTTAATTGAAAGTTTGTGAACCCTTTAGAATTTTCTGTTTCTATATTTCTGCTTAAATATAACCCAGGACCCCAAAAAGTAGACAAAGAAAATCCAATCAAACAAAGGAGACAAAAATATATACTTTGTCATTTATTTATTGAGAAAAATTATCCAGTGTTAAATATTTGTGAGTGGCAAAAGTATGTGAATCTTATCAGGTGTGTCCCCATTTTGCAGCAATAACTGCAGCTAAACGTTTCTTGTAACTGCTGATCAGTCCTGCACAACGGCTTTTTTAGCCCATTCCTCAGTACAGAACCCCTTCAGCTCTGTGATGTTGGTGGGTTTCCTCCTATGAACCTGCTTCAGGTCAATTCAATTGGATTAAGGCCTGGACTTTGACTTGGCCGTTCCAAAACATTAACTTTGTTCTTCTTTAACCATTCTTCGGTAGAATGACTTGTGTGCTTGGGGTCGTTGTCTTGCTGCATGACCCACTTTCTCTTGAGATTCAGTTCAGATAGGATAAGGTTCTTATGCTGGAATGCAGTGTGTTCTTTTCTTCAAACATAACGCTGATCATTTAAACCAAAAAGTTATATTTTGGTCTCATCTGTCCACAAAACATTTCTCTAGTAGCCCTCTGGCTTGTCCACATGATCTTTAGCAAACTGCAGATGGGCAACGGTGCATTTTTTTTTTTTTGAGAGCAGTGGCTTTCTTCTTGCAACTCTGCCATGCACATCATGGGTGTTCAGTGTTCTCCTGATGATGGACTCGTAAAAATTAACATTAGCCAATGTGAGAAAGGCCTTTAGTTGCTTAAAAGTTACCCTGGGATCCTTTGAGACTGTGCAGACTTTTACACGTCTTGCTTTGGAGTGATCTTTGTTGGTGGAGCACTCCTGGGGAGAGTAACAGTGGTCTTGAATTTCCTCCATTTATACACAATCTGTCTGACTGTGGATTTGTGGTGTTCAAACTCTTTAAAGATGGCTTTGAAACCTTTTCTAGCCTGATGAGCAACAGCAACTCTTTTTCTGAGGTCCTCAGAGATCTCATTTGTTTGTGCCATGATTCACTTCCACAAGCATGATCAAACTTTGATAGGTCCCTGTTCTTTAAATAAAACAGGGCAGGCAATGACACCTGATAGTCATCTCACTGATTAAAACACCTTTGAACAGATGGACTCTAATGCTGCGTTCAAGTCCTCCTGGGACGTTCGTACTTACGAGTTGACAAGTCGTAATTACGACGTCAGGTGCGTTCAAGTCAGTTTAGTCGGCACAAGATGGCGGTGTACCTTCTTTTAATAAATTACAAGAAAATACAACAGGGTCTGTTAACTCTGCTTATAGAAATGAAGAGCAAAGAATTCGCATCAGGTGTGTTTTGCGTTTTTAATATTTTTAAAAAGTCATTTATGAAGCCACTTTAAACTTTATCGCATAAAAATGTCATAAAAACGTAACATTAGCCAATGTGAGAAAGGCCTTTAGTTGCTTAGAAGTTACCCTGGGATCCTTTGAGACTGTGCAGACTTTTACACGTCTTGCTTTGGAGTGATCTTTGTTGGTGGAGCACTCCTGGGGAGAGTAACAGTGGTCTTGAATTTCCTCCATTTATACACAATCTGTCTGACTGTGGATTTGTGGTGTTCAAACTCTTTAAAGATGGCTTTGAAACCTTTTCTAGCCTGATGAGCAACAGCAACTCTTTTTCTGAGGTCCTCAGAGATCTCATTTGTTTGTGCCATGATTCACTTCCACAAGCATGATCAAACTTTGATAGGTCCCTGTTCTTTAAATAAAACAGGGCAGGCAATGACACCTGATAGTCATCTCACTGATTAAAACACCTTTGAACAGATGGACTCTAATGCTGCGTTCAAGTCCTCCTGGGACGTTCGTACTTACGAGTTGACAAGTCGTAATTACGACGTCAGGTGCGTTCAAGTCAGTTTAGTCGGCACAAGATGGCGGTGTACCTTCTTTTAATAAATTACAAGAAAATACAACAGGGTCTGTTAACTCTGCTTATAGAAATGAAGAGCAAAGAATTCGCATCAGGTGTGTTTTGCGTTTTTAATATTTTTAAAAAGTCATTTATGAAGCCACTTTAAACTTTATCGCATAAAAATGTCATAAAAACGATAAATTTAAACAAAAATTTACCGTCAACTACAGACGTTGCATCCATCGATTCCGCCATGTTTTTCATTGACACGCCCACAACTCGGAAACAAAACAAAATTTTGAGTTTCTCACTCGTAATAACGACATTGTGGTGGCGTTCATGTGTTCAACTCATAAATACAATCTATCCGACATGACTTGAACGCACCATAATTTCACCATCAAATTAACAGCTAATCCTAGAGTCACATACAACTGAATTTTGCGTCTCACAGTATGTAGTATTAGATCAGCTTCCTGAATAAATAAATGACAAAGTATGTAGTTCCATCTCATTTGTTTGATTTATTTCTCTTTGTCTACTTTCAGGACTTGCCTGAAAATCTGATGATGTTTTGGGTCATATTTTTGCAGAAATGTAGACAATTCTAAAGGGTTCACAAACTTTCCAGCAGCACTATATGTGTGCGTATGTAATTATTTATTATATGGAAGCTTATTTCTGCCATGGAATAAAAAAAAATAAAAAGGTAAATGTGACACTTTCTCTCACAATTGACTTTTTTTTCTGTATTGCAAGGAGAAAAGTCAGAATTGCGAGATAAAAAGTTGCATTTTCTTTCATTATTTTTTTCCCCCACGCTGGAAATAAGTGTGTAAAATGGGTCAAAATAATTTTCTGTACCTACAGTGTTTTTGTTCAGCATAATACTTTAATCTAAGGATATGTTGCGAAGAGTTAAAAAATAACTAGATTCTGGTTTGCTTTCTTTGTAATAGGAAATCTATTGAATAGCCTAATGGGCTCAGGTGAGGAGGAAGAGGGTGAGGAAGCTCAGGAGGACAGCAGCCCCATTGAGCTGGACTGAAGCATCTGACCGGTGGCTCGCTGGTCTCTAACATCCTAAACCAGCCCCATACCAAACCATTCACTGACGTGAACGACGACCAATCACGCATCCGTTTGGGCGCTCTTTTTCAATAACTAACTCTTTCCTGTTATTGTTGGACTTTGTTCTGTGTATAGTTTTTAAAGAATGAAGGTGCAACAATATCAAACTTCCCGGACTGTTGGAACAAAATTCATAAAAGAGCAGAAACAGATGCACTTCAGATGTAATTGGGACGCCCTCCATTTGTAGTTCTACTGAGCTGTTGGTGTCAGGGCCCCTCGTTTGTGAGAGGGACTTTCCTGTCCTGCCCCTGAGGGTGGTCGCTCAGTGTATTAATGAAAGTAATTCAATTGCTCTTAACTTATAATCCGTTCTAATATACTTTGATAAATTCTACAGTATGATAGCTCAAATCAAAACAAGGCTTGGTTTTGTGTGTCTTCACAGCTAGATCTTACCAGGGATATTACGGTATCCTTGACAGGACCTTTCACCACTTCTGTTACATTGTATGCGTGAGGATGAGAAAAGCACAGATCTTACACATGTGCGCGAGCGGGTGGATGAATGCATGTTCGTGTTGATCGAAGTGTGAATGTGCTGTTATAAATGTATCGGTCACCAAGGGGCCGCTTCATTCTCTGCTGAGGTGTGACTGGAGGTAATTAAAGAATCAATGGATGTAACATAAATAGATGGGTCCTGTTTTCTTAATTCCTGTAGAGCGTAAACTCAACATGAAGTAACAATTGTTGCTAATTACAACTTTTTTGGGGTTGTACAGCAGTATTGTTTAATGTCAACCAATATATATATGGGCATTGTTTTGGAAATCTGTTGTAGGTAATGGAGGCTTTCTAAAATATTGCAGATAGTTAATACACCAATGCAATGGCAATAATAGCCGTAGGGATGACTTTTGCAGGCCAACACAGAAGTTAGAATCTCCCTAGTTCCCTCACAAATTACAGATGTATTTTGTCACACAAAAAATCTTTAAAATATCTTATATAATTTATCTTTTATTTTTTTGTTATTCATTTTAGCTCTAAGTGCCTCTATAAAACATATGTGTATGTATAAATTAAAACATTCAATGTACAAACTTCTTCCAAAATAGTGTAAGTTAACAGTAGTGTCTATTAAAGGCAGGGTATGTGATTTTTCAAAAACTGATTCGGGCCGAATAGCAAAACAAACTTGTAGCCAATCACCTGAGCCAAGCAACAGAAAAATAGAGATGGTGGATAAAAAAAAAAACAAAAGAGGAAAACGTCTGTGGAACGATAAGGCAAGAAGTAGGACCCGCGTAAATATCAGATCAGCTTTCCAGCGCTGGAGAGAACTCGAGGAGTGGAGGCCTGCGATCGGACGCCGAGGTTGCTTTGTTTCTTCTCAATAGGTGAGTAACACCGTGTCTACAACAGCTAAAGTCTGCCTACACTGGATGCGATCAAACGACTGTTGAAAACCATTTGAAATCTGTGTCAGCACGTCATAAATAGAACCCGGCAGCAGTTTTCTGTCGGGGATTTGTTGCGCCACACCGCTCACATCCGATGTAGACACGGTGTAACATTGGTTTTGCTTTGTTTCACAGAACTAATCATTGCCTGGGTTGCGTACGTATATGTGGGGCGGAGCTATCAAAATAGGGGCAAGACCCTTTTGGGGTAGGGGCGTGTTTGTTTTGGTGATTAAAAATATCAACATTGGCTACCAGAAATCACTTACTCTGCCTTTAAGAACTAATAAATACTTAAAAGACTACACTGTGATCATGTAAAATGAGTGTTACCACAGCAGCTGTGCATCAAAAAAAATCATTTTCTGGATTAATGACTGCTCTACTTTTGACTCTTTTGAATCAGAGACGTGATATTGATAACGAGGAGTGTTTCGGAACAGATGAATATTTAAAGGGGTCATATTATGCGATTTCAATTTTTCCTTTCTCTTTGGAGTGTTACAAGCTCTTGGTGCATAAAAAAGATCTGTAAAGTTGCAAAGTCTAAAGTCTCAAATCCAAAGAGATATTCTTTATAAAAGTTAAGATTCAAACACGCCTACCTAAAACGGCTCGTTCTAACACGCCCCCACATGTCTACGTCACGATGTGGGAAGATTTGCATAACGCCGCCCAAATGTTCACGCAAAGAAAGAAGGCGTAACTTTTATTCTCGCTGTAGTATTGTTGTTGCCGCCGCTGCCATGTCGTGAAGGCGCTCTGTGTTTCGTTGTGAAAGCGAAACTACTTTGGTTGGCCTTCCAAGGACGATACCCACTTTGTCATGCCTGGAGCTGATCCGGGCTGGTCGCTGAGGAAATACATCAACTTCACGCTGTCGATCGGCTTTCACCGTGGACGAAGCGGAGTCCAGCCCGGGGTCGTCACATGTGGTTGCTGCAAGCCCGCCGGACGCTCCTTCGTCGAATCCGCCGGCCGCCTCTGCTCATTCAATCCGGCCTCCGCATACTTTAGGCCACGGCTCACTCTAGGCCTCCGCTCACTCAAGGCCAAGTGTGTGACGCTGTTTCGTTGTGAAAGTGAAACTACTTTGTTTGGTCTTCCAAAAGAGGACACGACTAGAAATCAGTGGTTAAGTTGTATTTGCAACACTGTTCCAGAACAGTTCAACCCAAATATTCAGATGTGTGCAGCGCATTTTATGGAGGACTGTTTCCTGATCCTGGTAGAGTAGACTACAATACCGGCAGTTCTGACTCAAAGACTGCAAGTACGTTTTTTATATTTAAAGAATTTGCCACTGACGATGCAAACTCTACACTTTTTGGGCAGTGTAGAGTAGGGCTTGTTGTTTGTCATTTCTTCGATCACAAATGCAGTCATGGTTTTATGTTTACGCGGCGCGATGCAACGCAACGCGTAAAAAGACAGTATAAGTTATTATAATCCGTAATTATGTCCCCATTGGATGCAACAAATGCCTAGCTTATAATGGGTTTGAATGATTTTGTCTCGTCGCTCCGGCCAGACAGGGCATCACGATATGGTAAGGGGCGTAACATTTCCGTCAAATGCTTGAGGTATTCGGCCAATCACAACGCACTGGATAGCTGGCCAATCAGAGCACACCTTGCTTTTCAGACCGATGAGCTTTGTAAAATTCGACGCGTTTCAGAAAGGCGGGGCATAAAGGAGAAACAATAATGTACAGTATGTGGAAAATGTGTTTTTTTTTTTTACTTTAAACCGCATAAACATTTCATTACACAAAATAATGTTCTTTTTAGCAGCATCAAATGACCCCTTTAAGTATTAGTGTTTCAACTGAATTGCAAAACTTCTAAATGTTATTGTTGTGACTATCCTGAACGAGTCATTTTACAGCAGGTTGGTGCTCTTGCCACATCAGGAGAATGTTATAACATTTTAAAGAATGTTGATAACATGTTCTGGTCCCTATTTACTTGCATAATATTTTCCCCCCATACTATGGAACTAAGTGGGTACTAGAAACAGCATTCTTGAAAATATCCTTTATATTCAACAGAAGAAAGAAAGGTTTGGAACAACTTGAGGGTGAGTAAATGATGACAGAACTATCCCTTTAATTCAAAATAAAACTAATATTCAATGCTACTGAAATAACACTGTGATACATATAGTAAGACCTATTTTTGTTAAGTGGATGGAGCTTAAGCAGCTTCTATCGAGAAAAATTACGGGCATGTTTTTCCTGTAACGACATGCAGTTCAGATCCAAAGAAATTCTGAACCTGTAGTTTTTTTCTCCTTGAACAAAATCAACAAGGTGTCACGATTTAAAGCATTTTATTACATAATACCTGGTTAGGCACACAAACTGTACAAAAACGAGTGCAAACTGACATAGACAAATACTATTCAGAAATATTCAGATTTTAGACTAGTTTGAGGGAACCAATAGGAAACTACAGGTTCGTTTTAGTAATCATTTCAATAACACTTGATATATGAATGTCAAATGTTCTCAGGGTTTCTGACAGTCTGTCAGGCTCTGGACTGCAGAGACAGACGTGCAGTCATGTCAGAGAGATGGCTCAAGTCTGCCAGCTGTGCCTGATGTTTGATGTACTCGAGAGTCCGAACCTGGAGAGAAGGACAGAAAGAGGTTAAAGGGGTCATATAATGCTACATGCACTTTTACAAGTTATTTGAACTAAAATATGTGTTGGCAGTGTGTACACAAAACTACCCTAAAATGATAAAAATCCACCCAGTGGTTTTTTGTTAATCAACTAAAATCTTTTACCCCTTTCTCAAATCAAGCCGATCTCAGATGCCTGTCTGTGTGATCCCTCCCACGATAGTTTGTTCAGCACAGACTGGACTGGTGTCTTACCTTAGACCCGCCCTGAGTGAGCTGTCATCAGTCCGCCATTGTGTCACCGCTGGAGCAGATGAATGACTCCTAAGCGATTGAGGTGTTCTGTTGTTGGATGTAATAATGAACATAGCAGTCGTTGTTTACTACCGACATCTGAGCCGCTGAAGACGCAGTGGATTACGTTTGTTTTTGAAGGGAATGCGCCCCCGATCTACATAAATGTGTCTATGTTCGTGCGAATCATTCGTGATCCAGCTTCACCTACAGAAGAAGTGTGTAAGGTTTTTTAACGTATCTTTGCAAATCGCCTTTCCTAATAATGTGCTAGTTAGCAAGTTTCACGATGAATAGTGTCTCTCTGAGAGCGGCTCGGAAGAGAGGGGCGGGGTCAGCATAGCTCATTAACATTTAAAGGAAAATGCTACAAAACAGCTTGCTCTGAAAAGAGCTGTTTTTGACAGGGTAAAAAAGGTGTTTTTTACACTAACATTGAGAAATTTTAACCAAACTATGTTATAGACTTTTCATTAAGACCCTAAAGAATCACATCAAGTTGTGGAAAATGGGCATCCGATGACCCCTTTAAGGCTTTGTATGTGCCGCTGAATGTAAATGCGATTGTGCATACGACTAACCGAAGTGCGCGTGTCACAGAAGCCATGCTTGTGGCTGAGGTTCCACAGGTTGACAGCCAGCTGATTGAGTTTGTTGTTGCGTAGATCACCATGAGCCAACAGACAGCCAAACAGAGAGAAAGCCAGACTGCCCTGCCTGCGCACTCCCTGAAACGCACACAAACACAGAAATAAGCCATCACATCTACAGCCATGCTAAATCAGAAATAATAACATTACACACGTTTGATTGTCCTGACAATGTGGCCCCAAACAATATTTGGATGCTTAAAATGTCTGAATGTCAAGTGGTCTCTGCAAACAAATGATGCTCTATAAAATTATATTTATATTTATTTAATTTTATATATATATATTTTTTTTTTATATATATATATATATATATATTTATATAATTTTATTGATTGATTTTTGAAGTTGTACTGGTACTGCATGAACTTTTATTCTGTTAAAAGTGGAACGATCTTACCCAGAAATATACAAGTGAAAACTTTTTACTAGTACAAGAGCTTCTTTTTCTTTTGAATTTAAATTATTGCTGAAATCAAGAGACAGTCGAGGTTTTATAAAAATCTATTTTACACAGTTCTTCAAATGTATTTGTATAACATCTTTACAGATGACCAATTAATTGATTTCTAAAATGATTAATATGAACGAAAGCTCAATGAAATGTAAAAAAACAAGTTAGTGCTGAAATTTATAACAAAATTAACAATAATGACTTAATCATGAGAATGTTTTGAAATTATATTAAAAAAATAGCTGTGGCTAATCACACATTTTTTATTATATTACTATGAAATATATACGATGTAAGAAGGGTAGAAAGAGAACAACTGGCAGAAAAATTAACCATTTTAAAATGGCCTATAGAGTATATTTTATGTCTATGTGCCCTCATATAAACATTATACTGTGCTCACTTTTTAGATAAATATTTTTGCACAAAGCTACTTCATAAGGTTTATTTTGTAAGAACCGAGAAAGGCTTGTAAAATTATCAAACAAAAACGTGCTGTTCTGCACGCACACATTCATGCAGTATTCAGAAGTAACATCTGTTTATATTTAAAATTGTGAATTGAATTTCAGACATTTTGAATTCTTGACTTTGATTTATTGTAACATGACTAATGATATCTAGTGTAAAAAACACTAGCTTCTCTAATCGTTTTGTATTCTATCTATTTCTTTGCTTTTTATTTATTATACAATTAACAAAAGCAAAAAAAGGTCTCTAACACTAGCTTGGCTCTATTATTTTTCCTATTCATTACATAATTTAAAAAAATCTTGCTATGTGTACTGTGTTAAGCTAACTGAGACTTGTTATAGCACTTGTATATCATTGCTCTCTTGTTGATTTTGATTGCTTCCATTGTCCTCATTTGTAAGTCGCTTTGGATAAAAGCGTCTGCTAAAAGACTAAATGTAAATGTAAACTCTTCTCTATCAATCAGCAGCTGCGCGTGCATTGTGGTGGCAGAAAAACACTGGTAACAAGTGGAGGGAAACGGGTAAAGTCCATGGAATAAGAGAAAAAAAATGTATTGTGCCTTTAAGTTATTGTTGTGTCAGAATCGGAATGCTAATCATTTTTATAGAATACTGTCATCAAAAATGCCATTTGAAGCTAAACGCAGACGTTTAAACGGACATCCTGCTATGATTACCCTACTTTTAAAGCATAAATTTGATTTAAACAACAGGTCTACATAATATTCACATATGCAGTTCATAGGGGACATATTGTATGAGCCCTGCAGTTACAGCATGAAATAGCCTACTATTTAAACCTATAACATTTACCTATTTTATCTCACAATTCACTTTTTTCCCTCACAAATGCAAGTTTATATCTCCTAGTTCGGACTTTGTAACTCGATTTAATTCAGAAATGGTTTGTCAATTTTGAGGGGAAAAAAGCCAGAAGTGTAGGATTATAAACTCATGATTCTGAGCCGAGGGGAACAGAGAGAATAACAAGCTGATTTTTCTTATCAGAATTGTGAGATATAAGCTCGGAATTGCAAGAATAAAGTCAGAATTTTGACACATGAACTCAAAATTACCTTTTTTTTAAAAATTATTTTATTCCATGGCTTCCATAGACTACTTTAAAACCTTTTTTTTTTTTTATTGGTCACCGAAATTGGTCTATACTGTGAACCAAATCTTCCAATGAATAACCCAGAAACTGGCCACAAAGAACACGGATGAATTAAACAACAACAAACTGTTTGGCAACCTTTGGAGCTGATTTTTACTGATAACCGATAAGTATCAGTGCTGATTAATCGGCAAACACTATATATTAGTCAACCTCTAATGTTCATTGTCAACAATCACAAAGTGTCTCAATACTAAAGAAATAAGCCCCAAGAAGTCGTGGTTTACAGTGAATTTAGAACAGCTAAGGGGTGTTGTTAGGCATGAGGCGAAGCGGACCCCATTAGCAGTTCTAAATTCACTGTAAACCACGGCTTCACGGGGCTTATTGCTTTTATAAAACGGTTATTCCATATACGTAGTAAGGTTTCACAGAATAAAACAGAGCAAATAAAGTGTAATGATATAAATAAAAACAGTATTCTTCCACCAAACAATGTAGTTGCCGAGCAACACACAGAAGTAAAGTAATTTACAAGAGCTTCGAACGCGGCTCAACCAATCAGAATCAAGGACCGGAACTATCCGTTCTATAATTTAATTCTGAACGCTATACTTATTGTTTTATTCTGTAAATCCTAAAATCTTCTATATCTTGATAGTTTGTTGTCTAATGCAGAGACATTCAAAAATGTCTAATAGTGTCTTAAAGGGGTCCTATTATGCTTTTTCACTTTTTCAACTTTAGTTAGTCTGTAATGTTGCTGAGCATAAAAAAGATCTGCAAAGTTACAAAGTTCAAAGTCCACTTCAAAAGGAGATATTTTATTTAACAGAAATCACTTTTCAAAAACTACAACGAACGACTCGTTTGGACTACAACACATATTTTCCGGGATTTGTGATATCACAAATATCGACGAATGGGACGAGACCTGGTTGAGCTGCACTAGAGAAGACAACGAGTGTTATATCACTATGTCGAAGATGCGCTAGCTTTCCCAAGGCAGACGAACTTAGAGTGGTTACAATCATTTGGGTTTAAATCGTGCTCAGATTGATTTGATTTTGACGCAATATTTAGACTGAAGCTCACAGGCGGCTATGGTAAGGAGCATGAGATTTCCCGACCAGGCGCCGAGTGCTGCCAATCACAACACACACTGGCCCAGCTAACCAATCACAGCACACTTCGTATTTCAGAAGGCATTCATTTTATACAGGAACTATTCGAGCCGTTCATGCCAGACTGAGGAGAGAGGTGTTGTAATAATGTAAAATATGTGAAAAATAATGTGTTTTTCGAACAACCTAGTATGAGAGCCTGTTCTAGTACACCCCCAAAACAAAATCAAGACTTTGTAAAAGAGCATAACAGGACCCCTTTAAGAGTCCAGCTACATTTAGAGACACATTATCTCACCTCATCTCGGCCCAGACCCTTTAAATGATCCAGAACCTGAGCGATCAGAGTCTCACACAACTTGTTGATCTCTGCGATGAACTTGGGATCTCCTCCATAGAGGGTTTCATTGGAATCCACTGCAACAAGAACACACATGCTTCCGTTTAGACTTCAATGCCAGAAAGACGTTAAACTGTTGTGTTTATTAGAGAAGATGTCTGCATTTATTCACTGCGGTACCTTTAGGAATGGTGTAGAGATAGCTTTCTTGGCTCATTGCTGCTAGTAATGGTAAAGCGCTGATGTAGACGCGGATCTTAGCGTCACTGTTGTCCTCCCAGGTGTAGTCCTGCACCATATTCAACAGCCCTCGGACCAGATACAGCACACCCTGCTCCGGATGATCCTATGAGACCGAGTCAACAATCGCACTTAGATATGCACTAGCGAGATGAGGATAAAGCACTCCTGCAAATATTTATGTATGCATTACCGGCACTACGAGCAGTGTGGAGAGGAAGTTGTTAATGAAGTCGAGGAGGAAGGGCTCAGATGACCGCTGTTTACCCTCAATGCTGATGGTTCGTGGGACTTCTGGCAAAAGACTGACTGCTGCCTTCAGAAACGCATCCGCTGAGAAATGGACACAGACATCGAAGTTTTTACATTCCATATTAAATCCACGCCATCACACCCAAACCCAAAGGCTGCTCTTTGCATTGATCTGAGGTCAGTTTTGAACACAAATGTCTGAAAGTTTGAAATCTTTAGGATCTTTTGAAAGAAGTCTCTTATTCCCATCAAGGCTGCGTTTATTTGATCAACAGTAAAAATAGTAGTATCGTGAAATATTGTTTATATAACCTTCAGAAATCATTCTAATTGGCTGATTTGGTGCTCAAGAAACATTTCTTATTATTAGCAATGTTGAAAAGTTTTTGTTGCTTAATATTTTTGGGAAAAAGCATAATACACTATCTTTCAAAAGTTTGAAGAAATTTTATTTTTTAAGAAATTAATACTTTTATTCAGTAAAGACAAATTAAATTGATCAACTATTACTGTAAAGTCTTTTATTACAAAAATACTTCTATTTTGTTACTAAAGACTTCTATTTTAAATAAATGCTGTTCTTTTGAACTTTCTATTCATCAAAGCTAATCATTTATCACTGTTTCCACAAAAATATTAAACAGCAAAGAATAGTTTACTGAGCACCAAATCAGCATATTCAAATAATTTCTGATGGATCATGAGACACTGGAGTAATGGCTGCTGAAAATTAATCTTTTCTATCATAGGAATAAATGAAATTTTATTTCACAATATTATTGTTTTTACTGTATTTTTAATCAAATAAATGCAGCCTTGGTGAGCATATGAGACTTCTTTCAAAAACGTTTATAAAATCTTAAAGATTCCAAACCTTTGAACAGTAGTGTACTTTAACTATCATTCTCCATGAGAGGCTGGAACAAGGATGTACAAGAGCATCTTCAGTCTAAGGGAGGCACCAGCACTCACCCTGGGACAGACACTGGTTGGCCAGCGCTACCTGTCCAGACAGCAGATAGAGGTTGAGACGGCTGAAGATACTGGTGAGGGACGGAATGGTGATGAAACTGTAGGCAGCACATGCCTGCAAATAAACAACACAAAACAGGCAGCAAAAACTTACTTATGGAATAAAACGGGATAATGAAGAGATCCAACATTATCAGGGGGAATAATATATATATACACACACACACACATATACATATTATGAGGCACCAAACAGGAAATAATTATGTAAAATCTGAATATATAAATGTAAATCTGAATATATAAACTTAAAATGTGAATATACAGTTATAACCACGAATATATAGATACAAATCTGAATATATAGAAGTACATCTGAATGTATAAATGTAAATCTGAATATATAGAAGTACATCTGAATATATAAATGTAAAGCTGAATTTATAAATGTAAATCTGAATATATAGAAGTACATCTGAATACATAAATGTAAATCTGAATATACAGTTATAACCATGAATATATAGATACAAATCTGAATATATAGAAGTACATCTGAATGTATAAATGTAAATCTGAATATATAGAAGTACATCTGAATATATAAATGTAAATCTGAATATACAGTTATAACCATGAATATATAGATACAAATCTGAATATATAGAAGTAAATCTGAATATATAAATGTAAATCTGAATATAGACAAGTACATGCATTCAGATGTACTTCTATATATTCAGATTTGCATTTATATATTCAGATTTGTATCTATATATTCATGGATATAACTGTATATTCAGATTTACATTTATATATTCAGATTTTATATAATTATTTCCTGTTTGGCGCCTCATTAAATTATATATATATATTTTTTTTTTTTTGAAAAAATAACATTTTGAAAAAGTTCCTCATAGGATTTACCCATTAACATTCTGTAAAGTGATACAGAAAAAAACTAACCCTGACAAAAGAAGCCGTTTTTCGTGAGTGATTGCCTTTCATTACGCATCTGGTCTCCATCGCTAACTGATTCACAGTCTGTAAAAGAAACATTCATATCATCATGACAGACATTCCATCAGCACTCCATTAGACTAACATAAGACTTTACAACCTGTAGTTTCAATCTGTTTACTGAATACTGAGGACTGAATACGAAAAATGTGTTTTAATAAGCCCTGTATCATGACACTGATCAGATACTACGGCTCTGTCAACACAGATATCATGAACGCATGAGATGCAGGCGGCAAAGTGACCTTGGTGGAAGAGATAAATTTACTACAAAACCAATACATAGATGCAAACACATACACTGACATGAAAATACAGTTGTTTGCTGATAACAAAAACATGCACTCACATTGTGAGATATTTGTATAATACAGGTTTTCCCAAACTGGAGTTTGTGAGTTGATGAAAAGCTAATAATTAATTACATAATTAAAATGGGGAAATGATGTCAGCAAGAACGGTGTTCACTTCCCGTTTCTATGGGGGAACAAATTTGAAATGACATGTTATAAAAGACAGAATTTCAAAAATTCTGCTAAAAAAACAAACACACAAACTGATGTCTCAGCTAAACAGAGCAGATAACTCACCGTGAAGTGACGGCAGGTAAACTCCACCCAGATCTCAGCACAGTTGATGTAATCCTGAGTTGAAGAACACACAGTACATGTGGATTCTATTCACTTTTGTATTCAATTCATATTACATGTTCTCTTTCTATACTGTGTGTTTTAAAACATTTATAGACCAACACAGGTGTTTACCCTTGGACTGCGCACTTTAGTGACGACCTTCCAGGCTTCGTTGAGTATGGAGAGTCTCTCACTCTCTGGAGGGTCAGCACAGGACAGACTGCGACCCAGAGACGCAAACAACAGGTGCTGAAAAAAGATAATCATGAATATACACTGTGACATAGACACTGATATTCACCAGAGCTTTTGGCCTGTCTGTAGATTTATAAGTGTGTTTTGTCACCTTGGGAAATCCAGCTTCATCACAGTCTTTGATCATGCCAATAAAGTCTGTAGCTCTCATTGCAACAAATTCTGCCCGGAATGCCCACATGACAGAGTTCAGCAGGAGAGCACTATGGGAAAATGAATGAATATTGCAAATTCAAACACCATAAATGCTGCAGTTGTGAAATCAAGATGCTAAAGTCACAACCACAATGCTAGGCTGTTCTAGGTGGTTGCTTACTGGTCAAAAGAGCCCACCACTAAGTATCTATGATATTCTCGTCTCAATGGGATTTTTTCACCTTTTTTAGGCTTTTTGATTTTTCGTCCTTCTGCTAGGCCAAAATTTGCAAGTCACTCTCTTCAACAAAACAGATTTGAGGCATCATTCCTGAGCATAGCACAACCGATGCAGGAAGTACTTGCTGAAGTTTAATATTCAGTCTTAAGAAATTCATAAGTATGAGAAATACTAATATGGATTCTTCCATAAGTAATAATTATCAAGAATGTCCGGCTCTCACAAAGTCCAATGCGACTAAACAACAAAAAGGCACCAACACTATTCACAATTAGTCTAAGCTTAATTTGTTATCATCTTATACCATCTGAACAATTAAAAATTGTCCTAGCATTAAAAAGCATTTTCGAACTTTCATAGTTCATAGAGATGCATTTTTTTCATGGTGTCAGAAGAGTTAGCAGATCTTACTTGTTGCCCAACTTCTTGCATCTATCCATCATCTCTGTTAGCAGAACCTTCAAAAGACAAACACATTTTGACTAATTTCAAAATTTTGTGTTATAGGGAAAGAATGTTCCAAGCAGTGTAAGAAATTAATTTTCCATTAAGGCTGTATGGTCTTGGCCACCGTGCTGCAGCTCAGTTTCAGGGTCTTGGCAATCTTCTAATAGCCTACGCCATCTTTATGTAGAGCAACAATTCTTTTTTTCAGATCCTCAGAGAGTTCTTTGCCATGAGGTGCCATGTTGAACTTCCAGTGACCAGTATGAGAGTGAGAGCGGTTTTAACACACCTGCTCCCCATTCACACCTGAGACCTTGTAACACTAATGAGTCACATGACATATATATATATACATATATATATATATATATAAAATTAACTTAGGAAATGTATCTATATTGTCATTTTATGGTAAATATTTAAATTTAATCAATTAATTCAATCAATCAGAATACTTTAGACTGTTACCAATAAAATATGATCAACATCGACAAAAGCCACACAAGCTGCATCTGACATGACTGTTAATGCGGCCCAAAGGTGACAAATAGCCTACATAAAGTATACAAATGAAAGATAAATATGAAGTCATTACAAGAAAAATGATAACAAAACAATTATTGTTGATTACTGCCTTTGATATTGTAATGATGATTTCTGTTGAATAATAGAATACATTAAAAACACATTGTGTGCGGGAAAATATGTCATATTCTTGTTGGCTATAGACAGACAAAAGCTGAGAACCATTATTTAATTAGTTTTTTTTTACACATTAGAAAACCAAGACTTCAAATTGGTTACTGTAGCATGAAAAACCAAATGGTTATTCAATCGGAGATATTTTGACCCCACGGGGTGAGATCTTGCGTGGAGCCCCATATCGAGGGAGATTATCAGTGGTCTTGTGTGTCTTCCATTTTCTAATAATTGCTCCCACAGTTGATTTCTTCACACCAAGCTGCTTACCTATTGTAGATTCAGTCTTCCCAGCCTGGTGCAGGTCTACAATTTTGTTTCTGGTGTCCTTTGACAGCTCTTTGGTCTTGGCCATGGTGGAGTTTGGAGTGTGACTGTTTGAGGTTGTGGACAGGTGTCTTTTATACTGATAATGAGTTCAAACAGATGCCATTAATACAGGTAACGTGTGGAGGACAGAGGAGCCTCTTAAATAAGAAGTTACAGGTCTGTGAGAGCCAGAACTCTTGCTTGTTTGTAGGTGACCAAATACTTATTTTACCGAGGAATTTACCAATTAATTCTTTAAAAATCCTACAATGTGATTTTCTGGATTTTTTTTTCTCATTTTGTCTCTCATAGTTGAGGTATACCTATGATGAAAATTACAGGCCTCTCTCATCTTTTTAAGTGGGAGAACTTGCACAATTGGTGGCTGACTAAATACTTTTTTGCCCCACTGTATATATATCCAATGCAATGGAACGCAACTTGACTTCTGAATGAAATCTTGTGTAGAAATGTACAACTGTGCTTAGATACGGCAAATGAACATGGCATCAAATGAACATTGTGTGTGTATGTCAGGTATGTACTGTAAAACACAGTAATAATACAAATCTTCTTTGTTGATAATCGTACACCTGCAGAACAGATGCAAGCTTTGCAACACTGTTGTTTGGTTTTGACTGAGACATTTTTGGTTGACAACCAAAAAGCTAATAGTAGCGCTGTCATCCTTACACATCTTCCAAACATGCAACGGAACGCCTTTATGAACACAGAGTTATTCGGTAGGAAAATTCCATGTCTGACTTTGAATTGAACATAGGATTAAATGAAAATTAAACAATTAGTCAAGCATTTCCTCTGAGTGGAGTATATGTACGTACCTCTGGTGCTCTGTATGCCACACACTGCAGGATCCAGTGTATAGCAGGCGAATAGAGAGTCAGATAGATGGGAATCTCCACCCGCTGCTGCACCAACTGATTCTGCACACTTTCACCATGAATCTGACGGAACGAGGCCAGCAGGTCAAAGAAATTCTTATTGAGACTGTCCTTCAGATGCGGCGCCACCTCCATCCCCACCTGAGAGAAAGACAGTGGTCTAGAGTCTCTATGATATGACTCGGGTTCCTCCTTCAGTTTGAATCTACAGGGGTTTTGCTTGTTTTATCATCCACTATGCAACAACTGAAAGCATGAAACACCACCTTATAGCAAAAAAAGTAGAAGCTGTAGGGAAAACCTGCTAAAATACATATTATGATCAGAGAACATTATTCTTCTCACCCTGCATAAATATGCCCGTGCGTACACAGCCACCAGCGGGTCTCCTATTCCTCTGATCATCGCTGTCAGTCTCTGCAGTGTCTCCTGAATCCCACTAATGGACAGAAAGAGGACATCAGTAACCTATGAAAATACCCACCTGCATGAACACAAGTGTTGCATTGCTCAGATACTTACGATTTTGTCAAGAAGCGGTTGCATTTCAGAAGAGCAGCTTCAACATATCTGCGCTAAAGTCAAGGGTTCACTATTAAATTCTGGGGTTCAATTCATATTTGTTATTTTTTAATATTTAAATAGTTTCTCATAATATAGACTGTATCTAATTTTACATTCAAATTTCTAAGGCCTTTAAATTATTAGCATGATCAACACTTTTACACAATCTTCTGCATGGCTTCTGTCATCTGACCGAAAGTTTATACTTTTCCAAGCAACGAAAAGGCTTTTTATTTTAACTGTAAAAACATCCACCTTCAGGCCGTGGCCCTTCACATCTTTTCTTTCTGAAATATTTACTGACTTTTGTAAAGTAAACATAAGAATAACTTTTTTTTATTGTTAGTAATATTTCAAGATAAACACTAGACTGAAGCAACTCATGTCTACTTTATTATCTATATATAATGTTTTAGAGAAATCATGTTAAAATATGAGCATCAATAATGATATCAGGCATTTGAGGAATATTTATCTCTCAATAATCATTGTATTGCATAATATTATATATTTAGAACTCATCTAATAAAACTAAGCATTTAAATATCATCTTAATAAGACATTTTACAGGGAGACAGAGTGACAACTGATATTTAAATGCATGTATTTTATGTAAATAGTTTGTTAAACTGTTATAAAGATCTGATATTTATATGGCCAAAAAGTAAGGTGAAATTCTGTTTGCTTAAAATGTAAATCTGCGAGATTTACATTACAAGCCAACATAATTTCACCTTACATTTCTGGCCATATAAATATAAGTAACTGCAAATGTATTATTTTTGCTCAGTTTGGGCCTCTGAATAAATTTGAGATTTTTCCTCCTTTAGTATGAGTTCCATATTTTCCTATATCATACAATATGAGCCATAAAACCTGATGTGATATGATAATAAAAAAAACACCCCTATTTTATATGTTAGGCTTTACAGGCTTAATCATTAAAACATCGTAGACTGGCTTTCTAAACTGTACAAGGGCTGGTGCTTTTAAAACACTGCTGTTTGTTTTAACACGCTTATTTAATTGAATCTTTTTTTAGCGTCAATTTCTGCATATGAATTATTGAAAAAGCTTAAATACTGAAATAAGAACATGGAAAAGTGTGTCAAAATCCTGCTGAAAAGATACAATCGAGGGACAAGCTCTCTGATGGAGGCGATTTTAAAGAACCAGTTGAGGCACGTCTCTTTGGCTGTGTCATTCACATCATCAGCGGAGAACGATTCTGAGAACCACATTAATGAGGAAATCAGTTTTAAAAAATGTCATAGAGATGGTAAAAGAATATGCCGAGTTGTGATGCATTTTATTTGACCTGGTAGAGGATGAGGGTCAGCACATATGGACCAGATCCTGTCATACACCAGGCTACCTGTACACATATGACATCAACAAGAGCAATAGACAGACATTTTCATTTTGTCTTGCTGCATTTAAATACAATTTTCATGTTAACCCAAAATTATTGCTGTAGTTTATCAGCACTAACAAAAGTAAATGGTGAAGCTTTTCATTTATAAAGTTAAAGGGATAGTTCACCCAAAAATGAAAATTTGATGTTTATCTGCTTACCCCCAGGGCATCCAAGATGTAGGTGAATTTGTTTCTTCAGTAGAACACAAACAGAGATTTTTAACTCAAACCGTTGCAGTCTGACAGTCATGTAATGGCAGTCAATGGGCTCCATGGCTTTGAGAGTAAAAAAAAAACATACACAGACAAAACCAAATTAAACCCTGCGGCTCGTGACGATACATTGAAGTCTTAAGACACGAAACGATCGGTCTGTGCAAGAAACTGAACAGCATTTATATCATTTTTTTTACCTCTGATCCAAACGCAAAGTCCAACTGTCCTGAGCGCGTTCACAACATGATGTTGCGTGTACGTGCTCTGGCATAGTAGACATAGATATATATTAGAGACGCACCGATTGCAATTTTCTTGGCCGATTCCGATTTTTCGTTAGTGTGATCTGCCGATACCGATTTTTGCTGATTCCGATTTTCTTTCTAAGAACTATAATTGACAGCATATACAAACAAAAATCTACTTTTCTTCAACGCAAAGTTTCTTTTCATAAAAAAACACAAGTAAAAAGTCAGTAATAAAATAAGAACAAATAAAAAAAATGGCAAACAACAGCTCAAATAAATGCAATAGAATAAAGAGAGCTATGAAACTAAGTTTTTCAGGTTAAGTAAGTTTTTATTCAGGTAAGAAATACTACAGAAATTAAAGTAATCGAATGTAAAATAACACATCCAGTGTTATTTTACATTTGATTACTTTCATTTCTGTAGTCTTCATTGTAAAAATTAAATACAGATTAACGCTTACCATTAAAGTTATAAAACGTATTTAGTCAAGTGCAGAAAATCGAATATAGATCAGTGGTGGTGCGCGCGAGTTTGGTATAAGCGCGAAACCTGCGGGAATGACTATAAGACTATATGAGACTGACCGACCGATCACCGATCTGGGCCGATCATGAGGAAAATCGGCCGATTCCGATCCCTGGCTGATCGATCGGTGCATCTCTAATATATATATATATGCCTCATTAGTGACTGTTTCTATGGGCCGCGGGAATCTACTTATATTTATCTATGTCTACTATGCCAGAGCACGTACACGCATCTTAAGACCTCAATGTATTGTCATGAGCCGAAGGGTTTAATTTGGTTTTGTCTGTGTATGTATGTTTTTACTCTCAAAGCCATGGAGCCCATTGACTGCCATTACTTGACTGAACTGATGAGAACAAACTTGCTGGGGTAGAACTGAATTACTGACGTATCAGAGAGCAGCTTGGAGCACTGACACAAAATAATGTGAAAAGGAATGTTTATTCTATTTTGATGAAGATTTGTTTTCTTTGAAATGACGCACTGATGAATCATTCACAACAAGACCAGAAAAGTGCATTATGAAAATTAATTTTGTTTTTGACCTAAAATAGCATTTGAGTGTATATTGTTGGTTTATGTGTTCACCAGTCCTCAGACCTGGATGACAATTTTCAGAGCTTTGACTTTCTGGTCTGAACCCCAGGCCTCCTTCAGAGACTGGTTGAGCTCTTCGATGCGGTTGACATAGTCCTGCTGGGACAGGTTAAGCAGCTCCCTCTGTGAGCCCTGAGCACACACAATACACAACATATTCATTAACATGTCTACCAACAAACAGTAAAGCACAAGACATCTCCAGATGAGACCCACCTCCTCCAGGTCGTCCAGTTCCTCCAGACGAGTGCGCACCTTCTCTGACACCGCTGAGCTGGGACTGGATGCTTTACCTTAACACAAACCAAATTATTAAATGTGTCTATTAAAGTTTGTTAATATCATTATTCAGATAAAAGTTATTGTACAGTACTTTATCAGCACTGGACCAACAATTTAGCAATGGATTTTTGTTTTGCAAGGGTTTTTCATTTTCATCATCATCATAGTAATAACAATTTAGAAATTTGAAAATGAATGGAGGTTTAATGGAGGACAACAACTGGAATAACTACAAACCAAGAACAAATGAAAAGAGTCTTCAAAAACTGATGAACTCACTCTTGTCCGAGCCCATGAAGAGATTCTGTAAGAGAAATAAAAGCTCCGTTACCATGTGTCAAAAGTAAAGACTGACAGGATGAGTAAAAGGTGTAAACCGCTGCACCTACTATAGACAGTTTCTCTGTGGTGGTGAATCTAGACAGGATCTCTCCACGTTTAGATGACCACGGCTCAAAGTCTGAGCCCACTTCCTCCTCTTTCTCCCTACGTTTACGTCCCAACTCCTAAAACAAAACAGTAAAAAGTGAAAAAGACCATGTTTAACAAATGTTTCATGGGTAGATCAGTTTGATGTGTATTCACAGACAGACAGAACTTAAAGGTATAGTTTATTAAATTAAAGTTCAATAATATTTAACAATATCATGGGATTCTCTGAAGTACCTTTGAAACATTTTTATGGTATAAATTGAGTTATATGATATGTACTGTAATTACCATGGTATAACTATGTGATACTGCACAAGTATATTTGATCAGAGTACTAGTGTACATAATGAATTTAATAATACTTCTACCGGTATATTTGTGTATGAATTTAGTGAATTTTACCCCAGCAGAGATGCTGTGTGGGAGAGTTGGTGTCTCAGATGCCGCAGCGAAAAGAGAGAGTGGGTCGGTCCCATCCAACATTGAGCTGAGTGGATCCAGAGCCACAGAACTAGAGGAGGAAGATGAGGAGGAAGTGCTGCCTTTCCGCCCACTACGGCGAGCTTTAGAATCTGTCACCTGAAAAGAAAAAGCCAAAATTATTTATTTATATATTATAAAATATAAAATATATATATATATATATATATATATATATATATATATATATATATATATTCCAAAATTATGATCGAACTTGCTCATTAAATTACTTTTGTTCAAAGTATTTTACAGTTCACTTATTTCACATTCAATCTTGGTTTCTTGATCAGGATTAAACTGGGCACAGTTCTTCAAAAAAGTTTAATGTGGATCAGAATAATCCAGATGTTTTGCTATCTAGAATCCCCCTCAGATACAGTTTTTTCCAGACTGCCAAATCTGGATTACCGGTGCTCTAAATGAGGCAACATATCACAATCTAGGCTACTTGCTATTGTAGAATAGTCAGCATGGGGTCAATTTAAGAGTTGTATTTTTATTTTTTTTAAATCAACAGAAAATTTAAAAAGTACAATAATATACACATACCCTTCCATTCTCAGTGACACACAACAAATAAACATGCAATAAAGGATGAAATTGTTAGAAACTATTTTTGACTGATTTATCTCTGATAAATGTGCCATTGTGATTAATATACAGTGATAAAACAATATAAATAATATTTTGTTTGAAGGATTATTTTATGAAGAAAATTTGTTTTTTCTTCTTTACTGTACAGAAAGGCTTAATAGAAAACATTTTAAACAACACATACTGAAGGTTTGATCCAGAGCAAAACTAATCTGAATCTAGAATCCTTTTTCTTCTATTGAATAACTAATTTTTGTTCAGAGATTTGATCCATTCCAATTACCAAAATCTGATCAACTTTCTTGTAAACATCTAGGCAGAGGTGATATTTAAAGGGGTCATATGATGCGATTTCAAGTTTTCCTTTCTCTTCGGAGTGTTACAAGCTGATTGTTCATAGATAAGATCCCTGAAGTTGCAAAGACTAAAGTCTCAAAACCAAAGAGATATTCTTTATCAAAGTTAAGACTCTGCCACGCCCCCCTAAAATGGCTCGTTCTAACACGCCCCCACATATCTACCTCACTATGTGGAAATATTAGCGTAATGCCGCCCAAATGTTCACGCAAAGAAAGAAGGCGTGGTTTCAGTAACCGCAGTTAGTGTTGAAGCAGCATGTCAGGGAGACGCTGTGTGTTTCTAGGCGAAAGCAAAAGCACTTTATTTGGCCTTCTGAAAGTAGATGCATTTAGGAATCTTTAAGATTACTTACAACAAAACAGCAATGCATTTTATGGACGACCATTTCGTGAACCTAGGAGAGGAGGTAATTCTGACTTTGCTATGACAATCTGGCGCTTCTGAATCAGCTACTGTTTTGTTATTAGTTTAAGTATTTGCTATTGACTGTTCAAATACGGAGTTTTGCGCATCGTGTGTGTGTGTGTGTGTGTGTGCGCGCGCGAGAGAGAGAGAGCAAGAGAGATAGAGAGAGAGAGAGGGAGAGAGAGCAAGAGAGAGAGTGCGCGAGAGCGAGAGAGAGAGACACGGGGTCACATCACAGTGGACTCAGCTGTCTTAACCGTGGCTTGTGTACTGCAAACACATACCAGCTTCATCATTGTGTCTGTCACGCGACTCTGTTCCCCTTTCGGGCTCTGTCTTTACATTTATTTTGAAAGATGAAGCTCGCGATGATGGTAAGGGGCGTTACATTTCCGACGAGTGCTTGTGGTGTTCAGCCAATCACAATGCACTGGGTCAGCTGGCCAATCAGAGCAGACTGCGCTTGTCGGAAGGAGGGACTTTGTAGAAAACGAAGCGTTTAAGAGAGGCGGGGCATAGAGGAACTACAATAATGTACAATATTTGAAAATTAATGTGTTTTTTGAACATTAAAGCATGTCAACATATTCTCTTACACCAAATACACAAAATAATGATCTTTAAAAAAGCATCATATGACCCCTTTAAAGCTTCCAACTTTGTGCAGTTGTCAGTCCAAATGTTTAACCTGCTAACTAGCAGCATTATAAGACACAAGTTAATGGCTTATGTATGACTTGGACAAGGCGATATCGAGGTGAACCGGTGGATTTTCCTTTTAGGAAATTTAAGGAAAATAGAAAATACATATTCTTGATCAACACACTCAAACGCTGTTTACTCGAAGAGGACTGAACCTTTTAATGAAAGCATTTGATGAGTTTTTAGGAGAGCTGTAGATGTACCGTGATTGCTTTAAGTGGATGATAGTCACTGAAATCCACTGCTGAAACCTCCAAACGACACATCTGCAACTCACCCTCATATTTACGGGCCCGAGAGTGCCTGTGCAGAACACAAACATATATAGAAAGATGTCATATGGACAGTCATATTAATAAGCCTGAACAACAAAGTGCTGGAAACACTAACAAATGCAGAAATTACCACGTAATACCATTATTTCAGGGCATGGCACCGTGTATTGTTTTGTGTTGTTGGACATGACTAAAAGCAGTGGTAAAAATACCATACCATACTTATTAGGTAAAATAAGTAAATACCATGGTATTCGACTGTGTAATCCTTCATGGCAGCTACCAAGGTAACATGGTAACTTATAACATTTTGATACCATCAGTTTGCTGTCATAACAGTTACACCTTCCACTAGTCTACAACAGCAATGATTAATCGCTAGCACAGATATCTTACAAAATACATATTCATCATTATTTCTCTATTCATTAAAAACGTCGCGTTAGAATTTGATAGTGTCAAAAATGTTTTTAAAATTTAAACACTTCTTACCACTGAACAGAAGCCATGTTCAATCAGTGTCATATGATCCCGAAGTGTTTGACATAAGAGTCGTGGTGTCATAATAAAAGTCACCCATTTATTTATTTCACTTATCTCTAAAAAAGCTGTACATTCCACAGTTAAAAAAAGTGTGCGCGCGTTTTTGTGACAAATGAGGACATACATTTGTATAATGACAAAGTATGACATAGGTACTACAAGGAGAAAGTGACTTTTCAGGACATTACCCCATGTCCCAACTTTTCAAAACGCTTATGAATCACACAGAATGGAGTGTATTGAAAATCTGAAATAGCACAAAGTTTCCTGTAAGGGGTAGGTTTAGGGGTAGGGTTGGTGTAGGACAATAGAAAATACGGTCTGTACAGTATAAAAACCATTACGCCTATGGAGAGTCCCCACTTTTCACAAAAACAAACCTGTGTGTGTGTGTGTGTGTGTGTGTATGTATAGGTTTTTCTACACTGGTGGGGACTTAAACCTGAATACACACCAACTCATGGGGACTTGTGTCACCGTGGGGACCTAAATTGAGGTCCCCATGGGTACAAAAGCTTATAAATCATACAGAATGAGAATGAGAGTTTTTTTGAGACTGTAAAAATGCAGAAAGTTTTCTGTGAGGGGTAGGTTTAGGTGTAGGGTTGGTGAAGGGCAATAGAAAATACAGTTTGTACAGTATAAAAACCATTACGCCTATGGAGAGGCCCTACAAGGATAGTGAACCAGACGTGTGTGTGTGTGTGTGTATAGACAGATATATAGATAAATAAATATACATACGTACACCTGTGTGTGTATATACTGTATGTATGTATGTGTATGTGCACATTTTTATCTAAAAGACATTTTTAGAGCAATGTCTCTAAAATATTTCTTGACAGATAACGTTATAACATTATGTCAGTTCATTGTCACTTTTGCACCCTTAGTTGAAACAATGTTGCAATTTCAACATAAAATCAATGTGTTATTGAATCAGCTTTATACTGTGATGTAGATTCAACATTAATGTTGCTAAACCAATCAATATAATAACTAAAATGTTTGTATGTTTTATAGTCAGTAACAATACAAATCAAACACAAAAACAACATCATAAAACAAAGGGACATAAAAAACGAATGAGGTAGATTTGTTTGAGTATATCAGGTAGTTCAATGTCAACAATTCTGTGTTTTTCTGTCAATATGGGGTGCTGTGTGTACATTAATGAGGGGAAAAAAATAACTTAAATGATTTTAGCAAATGGCTGCAATATAACAAAGAGTGAAACATTTAAGGGGGTCTGAATACTTTCCGTACCCACTGTATTTATCCTTTATTTTACCAGGAATTATCGCATTGAGATATAAACCTCTTCTACCGCGGAGTCATGGCCAAAATGGCGACGCAGAAAGTTTCACACAAACAGATTACAAGCACATAAAACCAAAGCATATAATAAAGAATAAAATCTTATCCAGCATCATTTGAAAAAAAAAAAAGCAAAACATTCACACGTTTCCTTTAGGTAGGGCAATAAACAAATGTGTATAGGCTTCATCTGAGTCTAATGAGAAAATATCACTTATGATATTGAGCACAGTCATGTGTGCTCTTAGCTTTCATGAAAATTTCAATGTTAATCCAACATATTGAAATTTCAGTCTTAATCAAATGATGGTTTGGTTACACTTTATTTTAAGGTGTCCTTATTACATATGCTACATATACTTACTATTATAACAACAATTAATTATGCATCTTAAATGATTTTAGCAAATGGCTGCAATATAACAAAGAGTGAAAAATTTAAGGGGGTCTGAATACTTTCCGTACCCACTGTACATGCAAGTAACCCCACCCTGTTGAAAAAAACAGCATATGCTGGTTAGGTATGGGATGCTGGTTTAAGCTGGTCCTTTGCCAGCACATGACCAGCTTAAACCAGCACATGACCAGCATAAACCAGCAAAGGACCAGCTTAAACCAGCTAAGGACCAGTTTAAACCAGCAAAGGACCAGCATAAACCAGCAAAGGACCAGCTTAAACCAGCTAAGGACCAGTTTAAACCAGCAAAGGACCAGCATAAACCAGCAAAGGACCAGCTTAAACCAGCTAAGGACCAGTTTAAACCAGCAAAGGACCAGCATAAACCAGCAAAGGACCAGCTTAAACCAGCTAAGGACCAGTTTAAACCAGCAAAGGACCAGCATAAACCAGCAAAGGACCAGCTTAAACCAGCAAAGGACCAGCTTAAACCAGCATCCCATACCTAACCAGCATATGCTGTTTTTTTCAACAGGGCAATCCAAACCCTAATCCTAACCCGAAGTAATCCTAACCCTACAGTAAGTACATGTAATTAATTAATATTACTCAGCACTTAAATATAATTACACTGTAACAAGGACACCTTAAAATAAAGTGTAATCGTTGTTGTTTTTTTATAATGCATACTTTACTCATATTACTATAGTAAGTACATTTCACGTGTAACAAGGACACTCCAAAACAAAGTGTCACCAATAGTTGGATGCAAACATAACATTGTATCAACGTCACCTTGCTGTCTGAGATCACTCTATCTTTGAAGAAGAGATATTCAAAGGTGTGTCGATGAATTTGTCAGCATTTGCGATGCAGTAGTGAACCTTCCAGTGTGATATTGAGAAGATCTGGAACATCTGTGTTGTCAAAAGTGATTTTGAACCTTGCTAAAGACTATTGTCTATTTATTGTTGTTGTTGTTATTATTTAATTTGGTTCTATGCAGGAAATACATAAACACACGAGTTTAAGCCATAAAAAAAAAACTTGTAGCAAGGATAACTACAACTAATTGTGACAACTACAATGTGTTTTGTGAAAGCAAATGAGAAACACTGTGCTAATTAGCAAATATTCTGTCTTACCATTCTATTCTTACCTTTCTAATAATCAAAACCGCATCCTTTTGTCCCTGGTGATTACGTCCATTCTTTGTAAAGCTATCTGGAAGAAATCTGTAGCACAATAGCAGTTCATCTTTGGTCTTTGGTCCATCCAGTCATGTTGAGTATAATGATAAAGTAGCATAGATACGATTACTCCTAAATAGAAAAAGCTCTGCAGATCATAAGATTCCCAACACTAGAAACAAATGGCTTAAGTTAATTTTAAACAAGACTATGGAACTGTTGATGTTTGAACTGTTTGATGCTAACAGTTTCAGGGGCATTTCAGCACATATTTATGAATTCATCATAATGTAATGCAGCGGTGCAAAAAAATGTGCATTACTGAAGAATGCGTCAGATTAAAAACTGCACAGTACATGGCACAAATGTAATTCCTTAGCCTGTTTCTTAATGAAGGAAAGCTCCAAAATGTGTGACTTTTAGTTCACGTTAGCTTTGAAGTTAGCATCAGTATACTAGTGTACTCCTACATTTGACTGGTAGAAAATTTACACATTGTGTTAACATTTATGGCCACAGATCAAAAATAGTTAAGTAATATTATTTTTTGTCCAATCAAATGCTCTCTAGAATGAAGGCCCCAATATATTTCAAATTAAATCGAAAAACAAAAAGGTGTGATGTCATTTTGAACAAAATCTGGGCAAAATAAGTGTTTTTGGAGTTTGTATCAGTGGTTCAAAACAGTTTGTCAGCACAAACTTCTCAAAAAACTTTACGCAGCTGTTAAACACCTTCAATGGAACAACCGATACTTTATTTCCCAAATATTAAGCAAAACACACTGTATTAAAATATGATATGAATCTTTGAGGTATTTGCTAGTAGCTTAGAAGATGAAGAACAAGAACACATCACACAAATGGTGTTTGTTGCGACCATTTTTATATCTTCTGTGCACAATTTTGTGAGTGGAAATTAATATTCTTTTCAATGTTTTTTTTCTCCATGAAAAACATCATCATCAGTCTGAAATAAAACAATTCACTCTTTGTCCTTTCACAGGCATAAAGTGAGGAAATTTGCATCTTTACATAAAGTCCACATTTCATTCTGTTCTCAATCACATTCATTCCACGTTTTCTCTCTATATATTTATATATACTTTTAGTTTGTAGAAAATCAGTTTCTGGTCATTTGAAACCAGGCCATAAGAATCAAAACAGAAGAAAAGTCCTTTAATTCCTTCTATACATTTGTCCATTCATTTTTGCGCATTTTGTCTTCACCCTCCAGCGGTTTTCCTCCCTTCATCCAAAAGGACTCAGAGTGGCCAAATCGAGGAGGACTACAATCACAGTCTGATCTGAGGAAAGAAAACAACAAAGTTCCAGCGACACACCTTTGATGCCCCCCTTAGTCTCTGAGGAACACGGGCAGAGGAGCGACAATATGAGCGCGTGCTTTTGAATGTGTCTGCTGTCGTGTCGGGGAGGGCACAAAGTCGTCAGTAAGTGGCTAATGATGTCGGCATTGACGGTTGTCATGGTGACTGCGTGGGTGGGCTACTCTGGGCAGAGCTTGGAGAAAGGGAGGGACTACAACTGCCTGAAGGGGCGCCGACGGCCCGTGAACTGATCCCACCCGAGGAACTCTCCAAACCCTCAGAGTTCTCCAACATCTCCTGGATAAGAGGAGGCATGGAGCCGGGAATCTCCATCTTCAAGGTGATCACACGCTCTGCCCCTGTGAAAGATGAAAAATTCATTTTGTTTTAATTTTATTTTTAAGTAGCTACACATGAATTTGTCTTGCAGTAAAATACAAAGTTCTGCCATGAAACTCTAGAGGGCGCAGTCCGATAGGTCTAACTCAATCTGACCTAATGACATCATTATCACATGGCACAGCTGATTGGTTCTCTCCTGTATCGGTAGCCAATGAGCTCGCTGCTCAACATTCAAATATATGACTAGTGCAGTTGCAGCTTGCTTCAGAAACCCTCCACCTTCCCCAGCTCCACCTGTATAGATCTGCTACGAGGGGATTCATTTATGCTATATGGGGGTTATTTCATGTATGTTATATTTGCAGCAGCAATATTTCTTACATGCTCACAGCAGCATGTTGTGGATGTAATGGCAGTAGCAAGTCTCGGGACTTGCTCTGCCGCAGCAGCAGCGTAGCAGATCTATTCCGTCAAGACCAAATACATTAACATTGTCATGTACATTACCATGCCAATCCCTCTGAGAGTTGTCATGACAGAAATAGGATTAGAACTCATCCATGAATAAGTCATGCGAATGAATTCGACTCACCCTTGGCACTGATGCTCCTCAGGTCGGTGATCTTCATCAGCATCTTAGGGAACATGTGAGGTTTGTGTGGCCTCCTGTTCCTCACATAGATCTTCAGTGCTTCCAGCAGAGGTTCCTGCAGTACATCCACCTTATCGGCTTCCTCCAGGTCCTGCCGATCTAAACAAACCAACAAACACCACTTCATATTCGGCTCAAAAAGCTCACAGGTTGTGGTAAGAGAGCTTATAGGCACACATTCAGACTGAGCAAATCATGGAGAATCGATGCTTTTAGGGGTGAATCTCAAGAAATCTGTCAAGAACTTTCAGGTCATCTTTCACCCAAAAAAAAAAAAAACTTGCTTAATTAGAGTAGATTTTTTTATTGTATTGTGACATTATCTATATTCTAATATTTTATCCCAGAATTCTGGATACCGTTAATTATTTAAAAAAAATCTATTTTGTATTTATTTTACAGTCTTTAATTATGATTTTAGTAAAAAAAAAATAACAATAATTTATATATATATACACATATTCATGCTTCCTTCTGCTGACCAACTTTTTGAAGATGCTGATTTCATTTTCCAGCAGGATTTGGCACCTGCCCACACTGCCAAAAGCACCAAAAGTTGTTTAAATGACCATGGTGTTGGTGTGCTTGACTGGCTAGCAAACTCACCAGACCTGAACCCCATAGATAATCTATGGGGTATTGTCAAGAGGAAAATAAGAAACAAGACCAAAAAATTCAGATGAGCTGAAGGCCACTGTCAAAGAAACCTGGGCTTCCATACCACCTCAGCAGTGCCACAAACCGATCACCTCCATGCCACGCCGAATTGAGGCTGTAATTAAAGCAAAAGGAGTCCCTACCAAGTATTGAGTACATGTACAGTAAATGAACATACTTTCAAGAAGGCCAACAATTCACTAAAAATGTTTTTATTGGTCTTATGAACTATTCTAATTGGTTGAGATACTGAATTGGTGGGTTTTTGTTAAATGTGAGCCAAAATCATCACAATTAAAAGAACCAAAGACTTAAACTACTTCAGTCTGTGTGCATTGAATTTATTTAATACACGAGTTTCACAATTTGAGTTGAATTACTGAAATAAATGAACTTTTCCACGACATTCTAATTTATTGAGATGCACCTGTATATATCAGTTATTTTTTTAATGTATTATTTTTAAATATCATAAAAACATACATTAGATAATAATCTTGCATTATTATATTATTTAAATTGCCCAATAAATACTAAAAGGATTTTGTAAATATTGTCTTTAATAATGAAGATTTTGGAAGAAGAAGAAAATAAAAACAATTGTTACTTTAAAAATAATTGAAAATATTTTTACTTTTTAGTTTTAAAATATCTTTATGTAAATGATTTGAATGGAAACAGGTTCTCTTCATGATAAATATAATTTCTTCTTCTGATTTTGTGGTGAAATCTGACCTGGCCATGTTTTCATGAGACTATATTATATGTTCTATGAGCATGAGAGGTGCAAATACCATCACCAAACACTGCACGGCACTAGAGGTCCATGTATCAAAAACATGGAAATTTCATGTGACACTAAAGACTAATGGCTAAAGAATAATGGTTGCTGAAAATTCGGCTTTGCCATCACATGAATAAATGACATTTTGAAATATATTAAAATAGAAAACTTCTTTTAAATTATAATATTTCACAATGTTATGGTTTTTACTGTATGTTTCATCTAATAAATACAGCCTTGGTGAGTATGACAGACTTCTTACAAAAACATTAAAATAATCATATTATTTCAAACTCCAGCATATAACACTGTGCACCGTATGTATGAATGCAAGAAATGCCAAAACAGTACCTCCACAGAGCAGGCAAATAGCACTGAGCAGTCCCGTCTCTGCATCATCCATTTCTAGCGGTAGTAGCTGATTGGCGAAGGCGAACACCAGGTCTGTTAACGGACCGAAGCCAGCATTGTGCATCTGTGTTCGGTTCAGCGTTAGCCCGTCAGAGAACGTCATGGTGTCTTGATCAGGCGTATAGCGGGTACAGATCCTCAGAATCTAAAAACAGAAACAGAGAGGAGACGTGTTGGTCTTAACTCCGCATATTGTTGATCACAAAAGAAGAGGTTTTTTTTGAAGAATGTAACCAAACAGTTGATGGTCCCCATTGACTTCCATAGTATTTTTTCCATACTATGGAAATCAATGGGGACCAGAAACTGTTAACTGTTTATTTAGCCATATTCTTCTAAATGTATTTATTTATTTTTCACACAGGTTTAAAACAACTTTTAGCTATGCCTTTCATTAACAATTTTATGATGAAGTACAAGTGCACTTTTTCACAAGGGAATGCTTGTGGGATTAGAACCTACAACCTTCAACGACTCAAATGGGACCCTCAGTCTGTTTTCAGCTTTAGTGATATAATGTAGCCCCGCTGTGAGGCCAGCGCAGGCTTCGAAAAAGCTGGGTTAAGTGTGTGTTCTCACCAGTATGTCGAGGCAAGCGGCTTTCAACAGTGTGATCTGGTCTGCGATTGTGAGGGTGGTGAATCCCGGCAGCTGCTTGGCGAACTCCACCGTCTTTATGATGCACTTGGTGGAGAGCTCGCTGAACTTATCCCACAAATCCACGTCCAGTGACACGCGTCGCTCTGAGCTGTTACTCTATACTCAGAGAGAGGCAAAATTCAAGTACACTAGACCGCTACGGTAAATGTTTAATAGCAGCATCAATAATGGCTGAAAGAGTGGCATATGAACTCTGGCTGTCAGCTTCAGTGAAATCTGCTTGTAAACAGAAGCAGAATCAGCACAGAGTTCTGGGAGTTATTGGCAAACTGACACATACATACATTACGTGTAATCCAATGATTTCACTAGGGCTGGTGATATGGCTAAAGAATGTCAACATTTGTCAGACTTTTGATGATATTTAATGCATCTCTTAGGATATCTCTTATTTATGTCAATATTTTTTAACCATCATTTAAGCAACGTTACCAATGTAAAAAAATCAATGGAATCAAAATGAATTCAAGGAAGAATTATCAGGCATGTGAATAGTGAAGGCCAAAAAATTCTTCCCACACATTTTTCTAATTGAGAAATATATTACTAATGCAAAAATAATATTGTACTGTAAAACAAAAAGGAACAATAATAATAATAATTTACAGAACAACAGTAAAATTTCAACAACAACTAAAAATAATTATTTGTGGCTGTTTTTACTCATTAAACCATACAGCTTTTATTTAAATAAACCTACATATATTTTTACTAAAGCATGTAAATGAAAGAAAAATGCCACCCAGTGATGTCTGTGAACATTTTTGAGTGACGATGTTGAAAAATACATAAAGAAATGGGTTATGAACAGCAAAAGGAAAAACCATCACAAATATAGTGAACATTTAGTATATCATTCAGCCCTCGCACGCTCTTACCGTGGTGTATTTGCCGAGTTGACAAAGCGAGGGGAAGGTCTCTTGGTGGGCTTTTCTGATTCTGACAATCATCTGCTCTGTGTCTGGGCTCAGTGTGTAGCTTTCTGTACATTCTTGCTTTTTCTCTTCTTTCTTCTTCTTATTCCTGTCGTTCCTCACTGCTATACAGAAAAAAAGACAGACAACAAAGGTCAATGTTGATTGTACATATTCTAATGTCTGTTAAAGGTTCTTAAAGGGGTCATATGATACAATTTAAAAAATGTTCTTTCTCTTTGAAGTGTTACAAGCTCTTGGTGCATAAAGAAGATCTGTAAAGTTGCAAAGACTAAAGTCTCAAATCCAAATAGATATTCTTTATAAAAGTTAAGAGTCAACCACGCCTACCTAAAACGGCTCGTTCTAACACGCCCCCACATGTCTACGTCACGATGTGGGAAGATTTGCATAACGCTGCCCAAATGTTCACGCAAAGAAAGGCGGCGTAACTTTTATTCTCGCTGTAGTATTGTTGCTGCCGCCGCCATGTCGTGAAGACGCTGTGTGTGTCGTTGTGAAAGCGAAACTACTTTGTTTGGTCTTCCAAAAGAGGATGATATCTGCTTCGTCATGCCAAGAGCTGATCTGTGCTGGTCGCTGAGGAAATACATCAACTTCGCGCTGTGGATCACCGGATTGGCTTTCACCGTGGACAAAGCGGAGTCCAGCCCGGGGTCGTCACATGGGGTTGCCGCAAGCCTACCGGCTGCGCCGTTCTCAAGCCCGCCGGCCTCCGCTCACTCTAGCCCGCGGATGGACAACGCTGTGTTTCGTTGTGAAAGCGAAACTACATTGTTTGGTCATTCCAAAAGAAGACACGACTAGAAATCAGTGGTTAAGTTGTATTTACAGAACAGTTCAACCCAAATATTCAGATGTGTGCAGCGCATTTTATGGAGGACTGTTTCCTGATCCTAGAAGAGTAGACTACAATGCCTGCTGTTCTGACTCACAGACTGTAAGTACGTTTTTTATATTTAAAGAATTTGCCACTGATGATTCAAACACGAGTTTTGAGCAGTGTAGAGTAGCGCTTGTTGTTTGTCATTTCTCCGATCACAAATGCAGACATGGTTTTATGTTTACGCAGCGCAGCGCAATGCAACGCAACGCGTAAAAAGACAGTACAAGTCATTATAGAGCGTAATTATGTAAAAATGCCTTGTTTATAATGGGTTTTCATGTTTTTGAATCATCGCTCCGGCCTGACAGGGCATCATCACAATATGGTAAAGAGGCGTAACATTTCCGTCACACGCTTGAGGTATTCGGTCAATCACAACGCACTGGATAGCTGGCCAATCAGAGCACACCTCGCTTTTCAGACCGATGAGCTTTGTAAAAATCGACGCGTTTCAGAAAGGCGGGGCATAGCGGAGAAACAATAATGTACAGTATGTGGAAAATAATGTGTTTTTTTAACCTTAAACCACAAAAACACATTTCATTACACCAAATACACAAAATAATGTTATTTTTAGCAGCATCAAATGACTCCTTTAATTCTTCTTCTTTATAATAACAAGTTATACAATATGTTAATTTCTTACAAAATACAATTCTTGATCTTAAGATGACATTCAAATACGTAGATCATCATTTACATTCAAAACAGATATATTAAGCTGTCCCTCTAGTCATTTTTTTGTCTTGAGCATATCTTAAATGAGTCACGTCTTTGTAAGAACTATAAAATTTAGTAAAGAATATTTTGGCCCTCTTGTTAAAAATAATAAACTACATGTGCCTTGCATAATAATAATAATAATATTTAAGTTAAATTGCATAATTAATTTTAGATAATTTTTATTAAATATATTTTCATCAAGCACAAATAACTCAATAATAATAATAATAATAATAAAAATTATTAATAAGTTATTTTTAATTGAACATTGGTGTTGTTTATAATATTAAATTCTAAAATCATTTAATCACATTTTATCATAAATTGTATGATGACGTAATTTCAGGAGAAAATGAAGTTGGCAGGAAAAAAACATGCATTTATTATTATTACTACTACTTTTTATTGAACATTGGCATATTTTACAATATTTAAAACATTTAATCATATACTGCATTATCATCACAACATAAATTTGCTATCACAGTGAGATGTGTGGCCATGCCATTTCAGAGAGAAATGAAGAGGGCAGAAAAGAAAAGAGATCTCAAGAAGACAGATAGGAAAGAATGAGTGATGGGTGGAACAAAACAAAAAAAAGAGAGAAAACTTGCATGCGTAGCAGTGAAAGGCCGTTTGAGATACAGTAAGCAGCAGTAATGGAGTGAGATGAGACAGACGGACAGATAGAGGAAACGTGTTAGAGCCAACACATCACATCTGTGAAGACAAACCACGAGGGGAGGAAAGGCGTGAAAGAAAAAAAAGGTGTTCAAGGAAGAAATGCCATCACACCTCCTCCATCACTACCATCTCAAACACACACTCTCTCTCTCTCTCTGCAGGGTGTGTGTTTGTAAGTTTGATGAACAGAGCGGGTGGATGAAGTCGTACATAATGCTGATAGATCACCACAGGTTTCATTAGACCATGAGCTAATCTAATCTCGTTATATGACATGCACACACACACACACACACACACACAGTAATGCCATGGCATTATTTTCTCTCCAATCTCCGCTAACACTCGGACCTTCACTGCATCCCTCTCTCAGGCCTCTGGAGATGTGGAATTAATTCCTAAATAAAAGTGGGCTATCTTAACGTGCCTACATTAGCCCCTATGACAGATAGGCACAGCGATCATAAGCTGCAAAACACAATTTAATGAAGTCGTTAAAGAACTATTAGCCTGGCTGCACCATCACTCATGCACAAGCACTACTGAGAGACCTGCAGAGAGAGAGGGGGGGTGGGGGTGGGGGGACGGCTCTTTCTCCAGCAGTATGATGTGTATTATGTGTGTTTTTGGAAAGGTGATTTTTGCACACTGGAATCGGTGACGATATGGCCAGAAACATGCCAGAAACGTGTTCTATGCAAGTACGCAAACGCCAAGTGCACAGTTCTGCTGTTTATACTTAACACACGTTCTTGAGTCACTATGGCGGTAACAAACCCAAGGGGCCAATAGAGTTATGTTCAGATGTCTGTGCTATTAAAACAGTTGTGCATAACCTGAGATGCAATATGAACTGTGCTTTGACATTTCAGACTGAAACAATGTGTGAAATTGAGCTTAAGTGTCTACGTACTTGCGTAGAGGTTTTGGGGCCTGTGTATTGTGATCTCAACATCACTGCAGAAAAAAATACACACAAAAATACAAACGAGGTGGAAATATCAGTGTTATACACTGACGGGGCGTAAATATCTGCTCTGAGAATGATTCAATTACAATTATGATTCTTTACTAAATGATGCAATTGAAAATGGAACCATGATTTAATTGTTTTTAATTGATTTAAGTTTTGGTAAGATTCTTTATCATTTTCAAAAATATGCTGAATGAGGGCCATATGATTTCAGCGATGCGGGAAACACGGAAGCATAACCCAGTCATTTAAATGCAATTTACTGTGTAATGCGGAATGTCACGGAATTTGGCAAATATACACTTAATAAAATCGCAATATGGACTAGTGTCTGTGAATATTATAGACTAAATTTAGATATGAAGTCTGCTTGCTGTGAATGAGAATGAGAGACATAGTTGCATTTACTACAAATACTCAAACCCGCACGACAATCATGTATTCATACTTAAGGCATTAAAACTGAATTTAATAATGCTTGATTATTCGACTAATAAAAAAAATAAAAAACTAGTTTAACAGATCAAAAAACAATGGTTAGCCGCAGCCTTAATTCCAATATTAAACATAAAAACAATAGCCGTTCATTATCCATCTCCACTGATGGTTATGATTTCCTTCCGCTATTCATTGCTACTTGATAAAAGTGCCACCAAGTCATAGTTTTATGTAAGAGCAGTGGCTCTTGGCACGTGACTAAAAGCGCAAATCTCATTGGTCGGCTGTTTTCCTCACAGTGTGATGGAAAAGAGTTTAGAACCCATCTGTTACATTGACAACATGCAAATGCTCATGTCAGTCTGAACAGATGCATTAAGAACTGCGGATTCAAATTAAAATGTTTATCGCCAAACATTCGTCTTGGTGTGAACGGGCCTTAACGCTCACATATGTCTGTTTCAGGGTATGTGTGTGTGTGTGTGTGTGTGTGTGCATGTGGCTCTTGGCAGGGATAATTTTAGAGGAGAAAATTAAAGCGCTGGCAGATCGTCCATCACAAAGATGAAATTCAATGAAAAGATAAAAATGTCAATGTTTCCTCCCTCCGCTCCCGCTCTCTCCACTCCTCTTTTTTTCACAATTTCTCCTCCTCCTCAGCAGCGGCAGATGAGTTGTGTGTCTAATGCATTTGGAGCAGAGAGAACCCAGTGTGTTGTGTTGAAAATCAATGCATGTGTGTGTGTTTTATTACAGAAGTTGCGCAGGAAGTGAAGTGCGAAAATGCTGCTGTGCATCATTTTGTAAATGTACTCTGTGTCAAGAGGTGTGAATTCCTATGAACTCACAAGTGTGTGTCGTGTCATTGTGAATGATTTGATGGGTCATCTGCACGGCAACACTATCTCGACATGATGCCTGTAGACATCCATGTGCATGTAAATGTCAGACTTGTCCATAGCGTCAAGCTTGACATGCACATGATCACTGAAAGACCTACATGAAACCTGTCAAGAACAAATGCTGGTCACTAACCCATGAAGTACATGTCTAGTTTAAAGATCATTAAGATTTTTTTCATGACCGTATATCTTAATACTGTAATAACACTAATAAAATACTGATTGCTGTAATGTGAAAAAAATTTATGTATACATACATTTTTTATATATATATATATATAAAAAATAACTCCATTTAAGTAACAAAAATTTTACAAGAATCATCACTGAGAATAATCTGGGTGCATTACAGTAATAAGAATTTTGGGGAAAATAAAATAAAATGAAAATAAAGTCATAAATTTATGTAAAACATATTTTGAAGGGGCTGTGAATTCATTAAAAAGTTCAAACTAATTAATGACATATGCCGAAAAAGAAAATTAATGATCCAGTTTAAGGCAACATAATATTAGCTGAAAAAAAAATAGTGATGCATCGAAATTTCGGCTTAAAAAACTATTGTGCTGGAAATTGGAGTTTTGGAGGGCCGAAAATATTGACCGAAACGATGATGTTTAAGTAGCGCTTCTGCAATGGCGTTTCTATTTCATACACACAACGTGGATAAGCTACAACACGACATGAATGAAATCATGTCTCATGGAATCACTAAATCAGAGTTTCAACTGCAGAAAGATGTCTGTAAAACAGTTACATTTACCTCAGGAAAGCCATTTAATGTCCAGTCAATGTGCAATTTACTTAACATGTCTTCATTATGTTTGAATAAAACGTGTATAAAACAAGTTATTACAGCCATCATTTAAATATTTAAATATCGATTTTTTTAATATTAACTATCATTTCTTAAATTGTTTTTTTTTATATATTTCAACAAATCTGAGTAGAAACATTTATATAATTAAAAAGTTAATAAAAATTTACTTTTTTGTATGTATACAACTTTATTTGTTTATTCATTAAATGTAATTATTAAAAACTTTATTTTTTGTTTCAGTTTCGGATTTTAATTAACATCAAATTTGTTTCAGTATAAATTTTATTTCAGTGCATAACTAATTATTATTTTATATTACTATTGAAACTTTTGAAACTATTGAAAAAGAGCTATTTCTTTTTTTGGCTTTTGGGGTTAATGTGAGCTTGACGTGTCACCCAGATATACACAAACTTGGCATGGGCCGGGATGAGATTCTGACGGTATGATAACCTTAGATAAAAATATCACGGTTTCACGGTATCACGGTATTGCAATTACAGCTCTAAAATATGTTATTTTTAAATGTCTGGGTAAAAAAACAACTTTTTTTCCCCACTGAATACATTTTATTTTTAAGAAACATATAGAACATTTTAGAACAGTAAACATGTCAGGCTAAATCATTAGAATAAATAATTAAATTCTTCTTAATTAAATGCAGTCACTTAAGTGAGCCTAAACCTGCAGCTCAACAATAATCAGAACATAAATAAATTATTTTCTGTAAAAAGAAAATCCCTATAAATGAAAAAAATGCAGTCACCTAAGTGAGCCTAAACCTGCAGCTCAACAATAATCAGAACATAAATAAATTATTTTCTGTAAAAAAAAAATCCCTATAAATGAAAAAAATGCAGTCACCTAAGTGAGCCTAAACCTGCAGCTCAATAATCAAAATTGTAAAAAATTCTGTAAAAAATAAAATAATTAATAAAAAATGCATGCATAAACCTGCAGCTCAACAAGGTTTTTGGAGACATGCTCGCTTTCTACCCATTCATCTTTCAGTCCAAGTTATGATGCAGGAATGTTCACCTTTCCCGGATTAAGTTTGGAGCGGTGAGGTACGAAGATGTGTGCACATACACACATAAGGAAAGAGAGAGGTACGGTCTCTCCGTACAACGCTCAAACAGTGGCAAATTTTTTATTTTTTTTTTGAAATGCGTGATTTTGAACAGATGTAAACAATGGCAGGAGGCTTAAAAGTATAGACGTGAGACCAGCCAAGTTTAATTATTGTACTAAATCGCAGAAAATTAGGCTACAGTACGTACTTTAGACCAGTGTTTCCCAACCTTTTTTTAGTCGCGGCACCCTTTGGAAATTTAAACAAACTTGTGGCACCCTACAAAATTAATTTTGTGTTTCCTGTCGGCTCAATTTTAGAGTGGACTTTGCTGTTCCGATGAGCATGAACGGTATACGAGTGGAGCGACTGAGCGGAGTGCACACCACATGAAAGTGAAACCTGAGCGGTGAACTCATTTTTGGCAGCCGAAATTGCGGTGCAACTCTAATTATTGGCGACATCAGAAATGGATATTATATAATAGATGCTTTAATTTAAAAATATTAAAAAATATATTTTTTTACACGGCACCCCTGCTCTCGACAGACGGCACCCCGGTTGGGAAACACTGCTTTAGACTGCTATTCCTCACTCTGTGAAGTAATGTGAGGGAGGAAACTAGTTGACGTTAGCCAGTTAATTAGCCATGTTATCTGCCTCGGTAGCAAGCCAAATAGTATTTATTTCAACACTGAAACAAACGGTGGGTGGGTCTCTGTCTTGATCGGGGGTGAAAGAGGGAGAAAACCGAAGATGACACAGATATATAGTTTATGTTCGACTTGGAAGTATATTCAAACGTCATCTGTACGGAACATCATTGTGTACGGAACATGGTTAGTCTACGTTACCCAAAAAATTCCCATACGACAGACTTCGTCTCTTTCGATGGGGGAAAAAGTTCCAGGGATTCATCTCCTTCGGCCATCCTACACACAGGTGACTCCGCCCACCGGAGGGGGAGGGGTCGTGTGACTCGCTACACTCTTCGCTGCACAGCACACAACTGAGCGAGTCCTGCACTTTCCGTCTACCATCTTTGACGACACGTAAAAAAACTGTGCATACCGCAGGACCGGTATAACGGAAAATTTTTGAGGTTTTGAAACCGTGGCTTTTCCAAACCGCGGTATACCTTGAAACAGGTTATCGTCCCATGCCTAACACACACCCTCTGACATGATGCCAGATTGTTCCCTATCCCTCTATAAAAACACGCCATTTGTGTCTCTTTCTGCAGTGGAGACTCATGTCCACTTGATGGTAAGAGCACTTCGAATCTATCTGGAAAGATTTCTGAACAAATGCACATTCACAACTTCTGCTGTAGACCTGTGAGTGTGAGTGTGTGTGTATTTTCTCACCTCTCCCAATTAACTTCTCAAGTCTGACAGTGCCTAGCTGTGTGGAGACGTGTTCTCGTATAGCCAGAGGGAGGCACTGACTGTGTGTATGTGTACTCATATCTCTACTTGCTGTTTCATATTTTGGCAAGAGTACTTCAGCTGTGGAGAGAGTATTACTGATGCATTGCTCACATTCTTTGGACATTCCCACTTCCAGGCACTTCTGCAGCCGGCAGTATTGACAGCGGTTGCGGGTGACTTTGTTGATGATGCAGTTCTTCTCTCTGTGGCACGTGTAGATCATGTTCTTCTGAATACTTCGCCTGAAGAATCCCTAAACACAAACAACACAATTTGGACTGTGAGACAAACTCTATGAGATGCAAGAAAATGCCAGTCATTTGTCAAAACAACTAGATGTTTACATCTGATGGTGCTTTTCCCCTACAACACGCATAGCCATAATGTTAAAGTATTGTTGGTGGTTGTTAGGCCATTGATATGTGGTTGCTAAAGAGTTCTGAGTGGTTGCTAGGGTGTTACTATAGTACTTTGGATGGTTGCTAGGATGTTGCTTACTGACCAAAAACAAAAAGCCCACCCATAAGTCTTTACGATATACTTCCTTCAGCGTAAGTCTATGAGAATCTTTTGCCTTTAACATCAACCAGACAAAATTCTAGGTCTGATCAATAAAAATAAAAAAGCATGTATGTTTGAAACACAAAAGAAGATATTTTTTATATAAAAAATTTAAAAAGAAGACATAAAACTTGAAAGATTTGTTCCTCTATTGAAAAAGCATAAACATTCAATCTTAAAAAAGTTCATAAAAGGATCGTAATCCATGTGAATCAAGCTTTGTATAGTCTCATGAAGAGACACAATCGGTTTATACACTGAACAAAATTATAAACACAACACTTTTGTTTTTGCCCCCATTTTTCATGAGCTGAACTCAAAGATCTAAGACTTTTTCTATGTACACAAAAGGCCTATTTCTCTCAAATATTGTTCACAAATCTGTCTAAATCTGTGATAGTGAGCACTTCTCCTTTGCCGAGATAATCCATCCACCTCACAGGTGTGGCATATCAAGATGCTGATTAGACAGCATGATTATTGCACAGGTGTGCCTTAGCCGGGCCACAATAAAAGGCCACTCTAAAATGTGCAGTTTTACTGTATTGGGGGGTCCGAAAACCAGTCAGTATCTGGTGTGACCACCATTTGCCACACGCAGTGCAACACATCTCCTTCGCATAGAGTTGATCAGGTTGTTGATTGTGGCCTGTGGAATGTTGTTCGCAATAAAACTAGTCCAATCGCGTTTCGAGGTGGGTTGGCGACCACTGCTTTAGAGAAAAGTATTATCTTTCTTATTTTTACCCAAAATATGGTGTTGTGAGCATTACTGAGTTATGTTATGAAGTTAATATGGAGAAAAAGCATGTAAATAAATTAAAATATCTTTGTTGGACAACAGGTTTGTAAATGACTCATACACATGTAAAACTGTGTCGCACACGTGCTACTGTAGCACATTTACTCAAGGCTCAGACCGATTTTTTCATCTTTCAAAATAAATGTAAAGACAGTAAATAATGTCATTAGTTTTACCATCAGTTCAAGCCCGAAAGGGGAACAGACACAGTAATGATGCAGTACACAAACCGCGGTTAAGATAGCTAACTCCACTGTGATGTGACGCTGTCTCTCTCTCTCGCTCTCTCTCTCTCTCTCACACACACACGATGCGCAAAACTCCGCATTTGAACAGTCAATAGCAAATACTTAAACTAATAACCAAACAGTAGCTGATTCAGAAGCGCCAGATTGTCATAGCAAAGTCAGAATTACCTCCTCTCCTAGGTTCACGAAATGGTCGTCCATAAAATGCATTGCTGTTCTGTTGTAAGTCATCTTAAAGATTCTTAAATGCATCTACTTTCGGAAGGCCAAATAAAGTGCTTCTGCTTTCGCCTAGAAACACACAGCGTCTCCCTGACATGCTGCTTCAACACTAACTGCAGTTACTGAAACCACGCCTTCTTTCTTTGCGTGCACATTTGGGCGGCATTATGCTAATATTTCCACATAGTGAGGTAGATATGTGGGGGCGTGTTAGAACGAGCCGTTTTAGGGGAGCGTGGCAGAGTCTTAACTTTGATAAAGAATATCTCTTTGGTTTTGAGACTTTAGTCTTTGGAACTTCAGGGATCTTATCTATGCACAATCAGCTTGTAACACTCCAAAGAGAAAGGAAAACTTGAAATCGCATCATATGACCCCTTTAAGTAGCTTCACATAGAAGCGGACAATAACTATGCTAATGAAGGGGGCAGTGCTGCAGCCATGACCGCAACACTCAGAAGACTAATTAGCCATGGGTGACCTCAAGATTTTTACCTCAAGATGTGTTTTTATGATGGGGTTTTTCAATTGTTGAGTAAAACATGGTCTGTTGTAAATTCCTGATTCTTCGACGTTTTGAAAACGCGAATTTTGAAGCAGTAATAAGTAACTACATAAGAATGTTTGAGGGTGAGCTTGAAAATGGCCAAGTATTGTCAAGTTATGTTTACATGTACTTCACTAACACTACTATACCCTGTGTAAACAGTATTTAGTTATTCTTCTCTACTTTTTAGAAGAAGAAAAAATAGCTTACTGAAAAAACTGACACTACTGTATTTTTAAAACAGCTGACTACTAAGCTAATTTAGTTGTGTTGCTAGTTTTGGGTCAAGCACATGCGGTGTGAGTGAATGAGAATGGGTCACGCCACTCACCTTGCAGCCCTCACAGGCACTGACGCCATAGTGGTACCCTGAAGATTTGTCCTGACACACAAAGCAGGGCTTATAGATGCGAGGAGGAGGGGGCGGAGAGGGTGGGCTCGGGACGATCTCCTCTGAACTCGTACTCTGGGTTTCGATAGCTGTGAAAGTGAGAGAGTTTATGGGTCAATGACATGACTTGTGTGTGTGTGTGTGTGTCTATTATTACTGTATTCAAAATACATAAAAAATCTATTAATTCAGACTGTGACTCGAATACATCTTTTCTATTATGTACATGTTCATTAAATAAAAATTAATTTTAATATTATTTTTGTCAAGCATATAGTCATTAAAATAAATCTTTTCTTGAAAATTGCTTTTCCATACCATTAAAAAAATGAATAGCCCAAATTCTAGAAACCATTAAGCAGACTTTCCTATTTATCTAGGAGGCATCCCTGACCCTGACCCTGACCCATGTGCTGGAGCATCACATTGCAGCGCTGCTGTGTGTGATTAGGAACATTACAAGAGAGATCAAAGACATAGTCGTCCTGAAGCAGCTCCTCTAGAGGAACCGAGCTTCTGTCAGAGAGACACAAATGATCTTAGCGATGTACATGTTCATTAAATAAAAATTAATTTTAATATTATTTTTGTCAAGCATATAGTCATTAAAATAAATCTTTTCTTGAAAATTGCTTTTCCATACCATTAAAAAAATGAATAGCCCAAATTCTAGAAACCATTAAGCAGACTTTCCTATTTATCTAGGAGGCATCCCTGACCCTGACCCATGTGCTGGAGCATCACATTGCAGCGCTGCTGTGTGTGATTGGGAACATTACAAGAGAGATCAAAGACATAGTCGTCCTGAAGCAGCTCCTCTAGAGGAACCGAGCTTCTGTCAGAGAGACACAAATGATCTTAGCACATTCACTGAACACGTGTAACACATTTGTGCAGATGATAATTAGCCACCCATCACACATCAAAACAAGAGACGAACACTGTTACCAACACCATTCAAACCACTCATGGGAAGGTGAACAGACAGCTCTAGCTTCTAAGACGGGTTTCCTACTGTTTGTTTTGTGCCACGGCAACTACAAACATCTTCCACATTTATAGTAACAGTAGTAGTAGTGGTAGTAGTAGTAGTAATAAATAAGTAAATACAATTACTACTAATTCTACTACTAATTATTATTATTATATTAAGTTTTTTTTATTTTATCTAACAATTATTCAATATAAAAAATTAGGTGTATTAATATTATTAAACTAATTATACTATTATTAATTATATTTATGTAACATTAATATGATTGTTATTCAGTTTTCTAATTTTTCTATTATTTAAAAATATTATTTAACTTAGTATATTTTTAATTATATTAATGTATTATTGATTCGATTATCTATTATTACTATTAATATATTAAGTTTTCTCAAATTCCTTTTATCTAGCAACAATTATGTATTATTAAATAATAAGTACAATTATATTATTTTTATTTAAATTATTCATTTTTAAAGAATTATTTATCCAACACTTTTATTATTATACTATTAATAATAATAATTGTATCTTATATTTCTTGAACAACAACAACAACATTATTATTATTAATAATAATAATAATTAAAAAAATCAAGCATGAAAATAGCCCATATGATACCACAGCAACAATTTTCTTAACCCACATGTCTCTGTATCACACAGAATGATTACTGTATATCAGTAAATCAGACGAGTTTATTTTTATAATGTGGCACAAAGGAAGATTTCCAGCATTGGATCACAAATCATATTATACAACACTAAAAATATGTATTTCACTAGTGACTGTAATGTTTTAAGTGTAAATAAGAACAGTATACTAGTATTGCAACATACTATAACATCATAAAGATTAGTCTTAATACCATTGTTAATTATGTAAAAAATTCATCTGTGCAAGAGGTTGTTGGCAGTATCAGCCCAAAAATGGACGGATGGAGGTTTTAAATATCTAACATTGAAACTATTTCAATTAGCATTCACACATGATTTGGGAATCACTAAATGAAATCTTGCATACTACAGGCAGTATGTGACTTAGGGACTCCTGGACAATAGATGCCTACAAATAATAGAAATATTAAGGTGTTCTCAACAGGACACAATGTGTGCATTTCTGTCCTTTTAAAAAAGGTGGAGAGGGTACCCGAGGTGAAAGTACGTGCTTGCTTCTCTTGCTGGTTTGGCAGCACTTTCTTTCCCGTGCATGTGTGTGTGTGTGTCCCAGTCCTAGCAGAGGGCAACTCAACTTGTGAGCTGAAGTTAAATATAGAACTCTTATTTACACACCACTGCTGTCGGCCCCGCCGGGCACATCACACACACAGAATGACTGCAGACGCGTATCTGAAACAGCATCCATACACACACAAACATCAACACACACACACTGTCAATGTGCATGTTCCCGCCTGTCTCTCTGTGGGCAGGAAATACTCAGAGAGACGTCCTGGAACAGACTGATGGAATGAAAGGCTGACTCAGCCGCGGACGGAGAGAGACTGAGAATGAGAGCAGGAAGCATTGGAGAGAATGGAGGAGAAAATCAAACAACTGCAATTCAAACATGTGGCTATGACAGCCAAGATAAGCACATACACGCACAGCCACATCGTTGAGCAAAACATCCAGGACATTCAAAGAGCTAAAGGTTTGTTTTGAGTGGACGAATGGACACTATAAACACCCACGCACGAAATCAGAAAGGCCTTGCTCTGAGTTCACGCTAAAATGTTCACAACACGAACTAGGCCAAAAATCTGAAGATGGCTAAAGACCACAATCATTTGTGCTTCATGAACATTTAATTTCAAAATGATGAGCATTCAATTGCTCCTTTAGGGTGGGGTAAGAGTGGGTGGAGAAAAATTATATTAATCAAGTCCTTTCTGAGGAAATTGCACAAAACTGTCCATCACAGTGCTAAGATGCTGGACCAAAGAGCTAAAGGTTTGTTTTGAGTGGACGAATGGACACTATAAACACCCACGCACGAAATCAGAAAGGCCTTGCTCTGAGTTCACGCTAAAATGTTCACAACACGAACTAGGCCAAAAATCTGAAGATGGCTAAAGACCACAATCATTTGTGCTTCATGAACATTTAATTTCAAAATGATGAGCATTCAATTGCTCCTTTAGGGTGGGGTAAGAGTGGGTGGAGAAAAATTATATTAATCAAGTCCTTTCTGAGGAAATTGCACAAAACTGTCCATCACAGTGCTAAGATGCTGGTGGTGCACTGTAAAAAATGACAGTGAATTTAAGGGTAAAAGACTGTAAAAATGCTACAGTAAAAACCTGTTAAATGGTTAACGGTAAATTCCCCTACTATATACGGTGAAAAACTGTATTGGACATTACATGTAATTTTACGGTAGTATACCGTTTTTGGAAGTGAAAAAAAAAAACCCCGTATAATTTACAGTGAATAACCGTAAATTGACATTCCCAGAATTCCATGCGTTACATTTCAAATTTGATGTTTTTTTGTTGAAATAACTATGTTTTTTAGTTTTTTCGTCTACCGTATTTTTTACGGTAAAATTCCGGCAACCACAGCTGCCGGTTTTTTACCATACATTTTACATAATTTTTTTTACAGTGTGGTTGTTAGAGTGTATTGTTTCCTAACAGCTCCTAACATGCTCTGGGGCCAGATTCATGACAATAATATGTGTATTTCCAAAAACATGACAGGCTTTGGTGTTATCTGATTGTATGGTGGTTCTTGTAGAAGACTTGATGATCATCTCAATGAAAAACACCATAGCCATCTTTTTGCAATCAAGCAGATTACCATAATAATGTGCCACGTATTTTAAATTTTCTGAAAATTATGATGTAATTATAAAACGAGTTCCCTATTAGAGTCAATCTTGTAGAGTTGTTACTGAAATTCGAATTGAGCAAAATTCACTTCACGCATAATAATATAATGTTTATATTATCAATCATTAATGTCACTTTAGAGTACTTGTGCAAATCATGCACACTTTTTAAGGCAAGTTGTAGCTTATCCTAACTTTAAGAGGTTATTTACAACTATTTTTAACTTCTTTTCAGGAATTTTTGTCTTTAGCAATGTTTTTTTTCAGTATTATTACGATTTTTGCCTTTAGTAGTGTTATTTGATCATTAAGATAAATCGGTTTATATTTTTACATTTTAATTTTAATTTGACAGTTTTAGTAATTTTTTTGTGTTTTTGTCATTTTATTAGCTTTTTATTATTTAGTTATTTAAATAATTAAATAATCATTATTATTATTTAAATATATATTTATAGTTTTTATTCATTTTTAATATAGTTTTACTTTTGATAATTTATTACATAAAGTTCAACTAAATTTAGTTTTTTTGTAATACTTTTCATAATTTCAGGTAACTTTATTTTAAGTAACAAAAATGTTTTTAGTTTCAGATTTAGTTAACTATAATAACCCTGGTCGTCATAAGTGTTAAAAAAATTCTTAAGAAACATTTTTGGCAATACAAAATGTCCTTATAAAGAATTTAATTATTTTAATCAAGCACCTGGGTGGTTTCTAGGTGATTGCTTATGCAAACATTAGCTGATTTTCAATCATGAACCTCTTTTACATGTTTTTTTTCTCAGGAAAAAAAAAAACTAGACTAGAAATCAACTTCGGTCCTATTTGCAAATATTGGAGATGGTCTCGTGGAAGTAGCAATGTCAGAACTCCTGTCCTGTTCGTGTGCCAATATTTTCCTCAGCAAACAAGCCACTTATTTCCCATGAAGTTTGTGTAATCACGTTTTTCAGTTAAAATGAGAATAATGACTAATAATGTAAGAAAGTAGAGAAACTTTTCCCCGTCCCGCCTCCATCTTTTACTCTATTTTTACCAATTTACAGTTAGTCCCACCCAAACTCATGCACCAGCTGAGTCAGAAGGTGACATGCCGGTCGCTCAAGACAACAGAACAAGGTTTTGATAACACTACAGATTCAGTGTTTTCACTTTTCAGGAAGTTAACCTGTGAAAGGCCAGAAACATACCTTAGAAGACGTTAATGCCTGGCATTCCTTTGCGGAGATACTGTAAATGTAACGTGTACTTGAGTTATGCAGTGCATTCTGAATGATGGGTAAAAATTGAGCTTGAAAAGCTAGAAGCATTTGCGTTCACATTCTTGTGTCGAGTATGTTTTAGACCATATAGTTGTATCTGCACAATAAACTGGCGTAGGATATATAATTTTAACACTGAAAACAATTAAGCACACAAAAGTGCCACAATATAATATTTAGGGGGTATCCGACAGAAAAGCTTGAACAGAAAACCACTGTTGAATATGATATGACTGAGCAAAAAAAAATAAAACTAAAAACAAAACAAAATTGTGTTTTGTTGCATATCCCAGTTTGGTGCCACTACATAACAGTGTGTGTGCAAACAAATAGATGCACTTAGGACACCCACTACATCAGAGAGACAGAAAGAGAGAGATGAATGAGGTGAGGCAGGGATAAATAGAATGAGCACACTGTGTGTGTGTTGTAGTGTTTATGTCAGTCTGTTCTCGCATGTCAACCGAATTACACACAGAACACTTATATAACAAACCACATTACTGCTCATTAACAATGACCCCTCTGCTGTCTCGCTCTCCCTCTCTCTCTCTCTATGTCTCTTGCTCCCTGTTTTTCTCCATGTGCAAGCTTCTGAATTTTCTTAAGCAAAGCCCTGAATGTTTTTAATCATCTTGTTTTTCACACTAACCTTTCATGCCTTGTAATTTCTGATACTAAGAAAATCATTCAGAGGTGCAACCTACTCCAGAAATCATTCCTCTGACTGCTGCCATTAAGTCTAACTGACATGCTGCATACTGACGGCATTTCCATCCAGATGTCAAAAATATTTAGAGATAACTAAAGCAAAACATACAGAAATTTACTGCATCTGCTGTACTTGCAAACTCTTTTAAGAAACAATGCCAAGTTCACAAACTTCACTAAATCCAGTAACTATACCATACATTTTACCATATACATAAACCATATACCATATATTATTAAAATACTAATTTTAATAGCTTATTACCTTCCAAACAAATTTTAACACCATTTTTATAATTCAAACTTTGTCTATATCCTCAATAGAATATTACCATAATGCATACTGTACCATAATACATAGCTCTTTTTATTAGTGATTATTTATCTGAATTAGGGTTGTGACGGTGAGGAAATCTTCCCACCGGTTAATCGACGTGTGACAACACCGATAATACCGGTATCACCATGGGGGCAGGGGCGTTTCCTCTTTTCCTCGCTTTCCTTCGCTTTTAAATAGCTTGCAAAAGCAGCTGCGCATTTTACTTTCACTTTCAAATAGCGGAAATTCGGCGTAAAGCAATTGTTCGGTTTTAGTTCGTTTGAATTTTCCCTCTTTTCATTGCTTTCCTTCGCTTTTAAATAGCTTGCAAAAGCAGCTGCGCATTTTACTTTCACTTTCAAATAGCGGAAATTCGGCGTAAAGCAATTGTTCGGTTTTAGTTCGTTTGAATTTTCCCTCTTTTCATTGCTTTCCTTCGCTTTTAAATAGCTTGCAAAAGCAGCTGCGCATTTTACTTTCACTTTCAAATAGCGGAAATTCGGCGTAAAGCAATTGTTCGGTTTTAGTTCGTTTGAATTTTCCCTCTTTTCATTGCTTTCCTTCGCTTTTAAATAGCTTGCAAAAGCAGCTGCGCATTTTACGTTCACTTTCGAATTAGCAGCAATTTGGCATCAATCGCTTGAATGCCACAACAAAATACAACGTCAAACTCACTTTAGTCTATATATAAAACATAGAACTTTTATTAACACAACGAATAAAAATACACCATGCTATAGGGCAGGCTATGCCTAATATAAAATAACAAATAACTTACATAAAGTTTAAATAGGTAGCCTATACAAAACTGGAAATAGGCCTAAGTAAACATGCATAATATATAACCAAATAAAAAAGAAACGTAGAAAGTTTATAAAATAAATAAATTACACAAAGTTTAAATAAAGTAAAAATCAGCAAACACTGTGGAACCAATTAATTAAGAAACAAATGTTTAAAAAAACATCCAAAATCACCTTAGATAAACGGCAAAAGTCAACAGGCTTTTCAAAATCCAAAATACTGTCAAACAGACACTTTTGCATTTCGTTTCGAAACTAAATCATCCGCCATTGTCTTTTCTGTCTCACCTCACTTTTCTTGTCAGTCAGCTCGACTCACTCTCCTCACTGGATAAATTAAATCTGATCTGTGATGCAACTGTTGTTCAACTGCATTGAGCAGCCGCGTTCAGTTTTTAATTGTAGTGTCTGTTCTTTTACTGAACTAAATGATTTTTATTACTATAAAAAAATCAAAACGACGGTGGGGGTCAGTACACTTGTAGGCAAGTGACCTAACTGGTGTTGCGGCTTAACAACGGTATCACCGTCAGCACCGTTTACCACGGCAAGCCTACTCTGAATAGCTCTTTTTATTTTTAATCAAAACTTAGATTCTGTTCTTTAATAGATAAGATCCCTAAAGTTGCAAAGACTAAAGTCTCAAACCCAAAGAGATATTCTTTATAAAAAGTTAAGACTCGACCATGCCCTCCTAAAACACCTCGTTTAAACACGCCCCCACATGTCTACGTCGCTGTGTGGGAAGATTTGCATAACATCGCCCAAATGTTTACACAAAGAAAGAAGGCGTAACTTTTATTCTCACTGTAGTATTATTGCTGCCGCCGCCTTATCGTGGAGACGCTGTGTGTTTCAGTGTGAAAGCGAAACTACTTTGTTTGGCCTTCCAAAAGAGGACACAACTAGAAATCAGTGGTTAAGTTGTATTTACAACACTGTTCCAGAACAGTTCAACCCAAATATTCAGATGTGTGCAGCGCATTTTACGGAGGACTGTTTCCTGAACCTGGGAGAGTAGCCTACAATGCCATCTACACACAAAGACCGTTTCTATAAAGTGGGGCACTTCTGACTCACAGACTGTAAGTATGTTTTCATATTAAAAGAATTTGCCACTGACGATTCAAACGCAGTTTTGAGCAGTGTAGCGCTTCGCTTGTTGTTTGTCATTTCTCCGATCACAACATGGTTTTATGTTTACGCGGCGCGATATGAAACGCAACACGTAAAAAGACAGTATAAGACATTATAATCAGAAATTATGTCCCCACTGGAACAAATGCCTCTTTGTAATGGGTTTTATTGGTTTTGTGTTGTCGCGCCGGCCAGACACAGCATCACAGTATGGTAAGGGGCGTAACATTTCCGTCACACGCTTGAGGCATTCGGCCAATCACAATGCACTGGCTAGCTGGCCAATCAGCGTACACCTCACTTTTCAGACCGATGAGCTTTGTAAAAATTGACGGCGGGGCATAGAGGAGCAACAAAAATGTACAGTATGTGGAAAATAATGTTTTTTGAACCTTAAAATTACACCAAATACACAAAATAATGTTCTTTTTAGCAACGTCATATGACCCCTTTAAATAATTATCACTCAAATAAAAAAAAAGAGTTGTATATTAACATTTAATTGCACAAAATGCAGTTTCTATATTAACTTTTCAATTATATAATTATGTTTCTACTCCAGTTCACTGTTGAAATACACAAAGCTTCTAGCAATTAATGGATGGTAGGTGCACTACAAATTGTTTTTAGTGAAGTTTTGTTGATGCATCAACTGAAAACAGCATAAACTAAAAAGAGCTTGGTTCACAAAAATTAAGATTGATTAAAGATTAGAAATCGATATTGTTAATCCAGCACTAGAGACCACACAGCTAATATGTTTACCTGTTGTAGTTTTCCCACGCGTTGTATACACTAATTTATATGTCCTCATTTCCGTCAGTGATTTTGGTCTTCCAAAACTGTTTCGGCCTAAACCGAAAAATTAATTTCAGCCAAATACTTCACAAATGAAAACGACTCTCTTGCTACCAAATATATTTGGAGAAAACTATCCGCTAGCATTCCCATTCTTCTCATATACAGTAATTTGGCTTGAAGATGTAACATTTCAACATTCCTATTCCACCAATTAATTAAAAACATCCCATAAGCATCCCAGGAGGTCTGGGCTAAGCCCTGAATATACGCTGACCCTATAACTGCCCATCTCTTTCTCTGTCTATCTCTAGGTTCAAGATGAGGTTACATTCCTAATGTTTTGACAACCAACAAACACTGTAAATCAACCTCTATCCTGCTCTCCTCTTCGGTCTCGCTCTTCATCTTTAGGAGCCTTTAACTCTTCCTTCCTGACAGACAATACGTCTCCCTTTCTCTCTGTGCCTGCTGTAATCACCCGTTTATTCATCTGTGGGTTCAGGTCTGGGTCTGGGCTTGTTTAGCTCTCATTACGAGAGGCCCAAAGGGTGCTGGGAGAGGACGGGAGGGGGTATTAATCAGATTTGGGTTGGTTAAGCCCAGCTTAAGTGTGTTAGCGGGGTAGAGACAGGCCCTAGCAGTCACACACACACTTATCTCACTATTAGATTATGCACTGCCTTGTAGTGACAAAGTGCTTTAACCATCAGAACCCAAGGCATTCTTTTTTTTTTTTTTGACATGATCTAAGTCTAACATCAACCAAGACAAACAGATCACAATTTGACAGGGTCAACAAGTGGTACGTCTGATCCATTCCATTTATGACAAACTAAAACCAATAAACTACCGCCCTGAAAATCAAGAGTCAAACATCACATGCAGTGAGACGCTACTTAAAATAGCAACCATGTTACCGGGGAGAAAGTGTAACTAACATGGAATCAGTCAATGAAAAATTCCACCATACCTTTCAAAGGCAGGCAGATGTTTTTGTTTGAAATAATCATTGAGAAAAATCTGTTGTCATTTTGGCTGGGCCATATATTTAATATTTCACAATACATTTACAATACATTGACAGTTATTTTATGAAGAAACGTAAGCTACAAGGGTTGCTTTGTTTGAAATAATCATTCAGGAAAAATTTGCCATCATTTTGGCTGGGTGGTATATCAAATTCAAAACACATTCACAATGATTTTGCTGGTGAAGCAACATCGTGAACATCACAGAATTTTTCACACTCTTCAGGAAACTTAAAGGCCAAATTAAATCCTTCCTTGTCTCGCTTAAAAGAGATGTTTAAGAATTTAAACTGATTTAAGCTTCAACAAAAACAGCATTAGCTGTAAATTCATTTCCATTAGTTTCCATTTCCATTAATAAGTTCAAATCAAAATCAGTTTCATAAATTGACTCAAAACTCTGATTTATCCTGCATCACATCTTTCATAATAAAATGGTTCAGTAAAATATAAAAAAAAGTATTTGTGCCTTTATTTTGTTGAGCTAGATTTTTTACTATATTTAAATTTTGACATTTACGTTTAATCCATTTCAGACAAATACATAAATATCATCATGGTCTAATATTTTACATTTATCATCTAACTTTGGTTGTAATATCAGTGTAATTCTCTCTGTATGGTTAGGGCATGTGTTCATGCTGAGTGGAGGAGATTAGGAGACTCCCTGCCTACACACACCTCCTGTTTACATTACACACACACACACACACACACACACACACCTGTATTCAGTGTTTCTGTTTCCTGCATATCCATATTTTTCAATACTAGACAATGGTCTCAAATCAAATGACTAAAATATATTAAGTTCCCATTAAATATTGCAAAAAACATTAAGATAGAAAAACATGAATGAATATGAAATTTTATCATCTAACTTTGGTTGTAATATCAGTGTAATTCTCTCTGTATGGTTAGGGCATGTGTTCATGCTGAGTGGAGGAGATTAGGAGACTCCCTGCCTACACACACCTCCTGTTTACATTACACACACACACACACACACACACCTGTATTCAGTGTTTCTGTTTCCTGCATATCCATATTTTTCAATACTAGACAATGGTCTCAAATCAAATGACTAAAATATATTAAGTTCCCATTAAATATTGCAAAAAACATTAGATAGAATAACATGAATGAATATGAATAACTGGACCACGTCAAGTACCTGAGCACACAATCCTGCTCTAGCAAAATGGCTTTACAAGTATAGCTTAAAATACACACACACAACGCCTCTGCACTCCCGATTTCTCCCAATATGGGGACAGGAGACTTGTCAGTCAATAAAGGGGAAAACAAAGTAACTGGCATTACTTTTTTTTAAAAGTAACTAAGGTATTTTCTTGTAAATTAAAAAAGTAATGTGTTACTTTACTAGTTACTTGAAAAAAAGTAATCTGATTACGTAACTCGCATTACTTGTAATGAGTTACCCCCAACACTGCTTGTGTGTACATTAGAGCTGCACAATTTTGGATAAATTGAGAATCATGGTTTTTTTTTTTTTGGTTCGAATTAGAGATCACGATTCTCCCATGATTCTGAACTAAAAATAACATGTAGTAGAGCCTGTGATAAAATATTAATTGCCGACTATTTAAAAGGACGTAATATATATATATATATACATATATACATACATACATACACACACACACACACACACACACACACAAAAACAAATTGTAATATTAAAATTATAAAAAAATATTTTGAATGAATGATTCAATTACTTCAAATACTTCACTTGTTTCATTACTGAATGAATCAGCATTTCTGAATGAATCTCTTGAATTAATGAGTCAATGACAAATAATTTTTAACAGTTACTTGTCGACACTTGGTGGCAAAACAATATAATCGACACAAACGTTATTTGAAGCGTCAATTACTTTCAAACGGTGATTTGCTCTATTTTGATTGCTACCATAGATCCACCATCAGTGTTTATATCCAAATTATAAACTGTTATCCCAGTACTTTTGTGACAATATGAATGATTGTAAGACAGAAGTAATACAGTGTGATAGAAACAGTGCCTGTTTGTGGAGCTGTTTCATGCCTAAACATGATAACTTATCTCTCTGTGTGTCAGCTGCAGCGCAAATGCAGATTTGAATGACTTTTTCAAAGGTTTAATAGACACTGGCGATGTCATTTAGAAATGAGACTCTGTGAGTGTTTGAATCGAGATCGCAATCTGATTAATCGTGCAGCGTATTGTCACTACAGCGGTCACTAAATTGTAGTGTGTACGATATGTATAGTCTATGATAATATTGGAAGCTGACACTGAGTATGTAAGTATTACTTGTCGATTATTGTGATATTTTATCAGCTGTTTGAACTCTCATCCTGACGGCACCCATTCACTGCAGAGTGTCCACTGGTAAGTAAGTGATGTAATGCAAAATTTCTTCAAATCTGTTACAATGAGACTCATCCTCAAAACTCATCTTCATGGGCCTGAGCGTGATACATTTCAGTAAATTTTCATTTTTGGGTGAACTATTCCTTGAAAATGTTAACTAACCACCATGCAGAACTTGAAAAGATATATTTTTTTGTCAATACTGCACACCCCTACTAAAAGGTATGTATATTGGCCATTGAAAAATGCCAAAAAAAGTGATCGCTTTACATTTCAGAAACAACACAAGTTGTTCCAGTTTCATGATTTGCTTTCTCTTGATTTTGACGTCATTGTGAAAGAAAGTAGGCCAATTATGTTGCCAAAGCTAAAAGCATTCAAACCGGCCCTTTCAAACCCTTTACTGCCTTTAATTATTTCACATACAAGGTCTATTTGCTTTACGAGCATGTGAGCAAAGACTGTTTATGTCTAGGGTATAGTGTATGGATTTGACAGCATAAGGACCATGAGCATCAATTATTGCTAGAGTGGGCAGCTTTAACATAAATAGTGCAGTACAAATGGCCAGCATCATTATTTAAACATATTCAAGTGTTTTTTTAAGCAATATACAAGATGAGGTCCACGAGTACACATCATGTCTGAACATATACTGAAATATAATGCTATTATCTGAAGGAAAGAATATGAACGAATGGATAGCTTGGAAGTACAGTGACTAAACATGGGAAAATGTCATTCAGTCACTTCTTTTTATTTATTTTTTTCAGAGTGGAGCCAGTTAACTGAGGGACTGGAATCATGTGGATTACTTGTAGTTTATTGTGTTTTTATCAGCTGTTTGGACTCTCATTCTGACGGCACCCATTCAATGTTATAAAGTGATGTAATGCTACATTTCTCCAAATCTGTTTCAATGGAGAAACAAACTAATCTACATCTTGGATGGGATTGAGGTGGAGTACATTTTCAACAAATTTCATTTTTGAGTGAACTATTCCTTTAAATCTAATTACTACAATATGTTTGTTTTGATTGCCAGTGATGTTCTCATTAAGATGTCTGTTCTCATGGTTCATTGAGAACATGTGGCAAAAAAGGAGGTTGAATGAGGTCCGAAAAGAGGCCTAACTCTCACTTGCTCTTGTTTGTCCTCAATAATTAAAGTAAAATGAGACTGACCCCCTTCATTCTTCTGTGTAGGGCACATCTGTAGTTTATTTCCCATCATGCACCTGTCCCATGGGTAGAATGAATGAACATGTGTAGACTATTTCAGAGGTCATGGGTTTGTCAGCAGAGTTCACTGGGCTAATATTTTCATGTATACGTGTGTGCGCTTATGGGATTTCTGAGGATCAGACGATCTCGTTCCCTCTTCAGACATCAATTTCCTGTAAGTGTCTGAGGTCTTTGAAAATCTCCCACATACTTAAACACAGAGATCAGCTCTTCCTGTGCTGAGGGTCACCATATCAGTTGCTGCACATGCAATTCTCAACAACAATAAACTCACACAAGAGCATTAACAGATGATTTCTGTTGTGATACACTAGTATGGAGTCCCACTCATGCCAATCAGTAATCAAGAAATTAATGAAACAATCACTTATGTAATGTGCCTTATGTCCAAACTTATGTCCATAATGTGTTATGGAACCGTCACATTTTATGCAAAAATATAGACATGCAACCACACATTTTTCAGCATCACACTAATCTGATTCTTTAAAAAACTACAGGCAGATGAATGCTCTGTTTAATCTATGAACACAGATAGCATTATGATATAACATAACACTTTATGATAGCACTTTAGAGTTGGGATCAGTGTTATTTTAGTATCACTGGGATATTATTATAGTCATTCATATTTTGAATTAAACTAAATTAAATAATATAAATTAAATAAAAATAAAAACCTTTTGTTTAACTGAAATAAATTAATTTGAACTGAAATAAAATACAATTAAAAAACATTTCAGGTAGTTGCCAAGGCAACATTTCTAATTTTTATTTAGTTTAATTTGATAATTTGATGTCCCAAAATAACTAAAACTGAAAAATAAATAAAGGGGGTATTATAGTATTAGAGTTATTAATGGTTTTACTTTTTTTGTTTAGTTATAATAACCCTGGTAAACATATACAACATTTCACAATCTTATCGCATCACTATTTTAAGCAGAACATTTTTTCATTTATGTGTATTATTTTATTACATAAATTATTCATAGAACACATTATATTACAACAAATAATTAAAATAATAATAATAATTTAATTATTTTTTTATGGACCTTTCCCTTCCAATTTAAACTGTGAACTTTTGCTTTTCCAGATGTACTAAACAGCTACTGTTCTACTGTATATTAACACTTTAAGTATGTCTAATTCTAGATTGGAGCGTTGACTTTTGTTTTCCTCTTGAAAGTATGCAATAATAATATGGCCCATTTGATTGCTTATCGGATGAGTACAAAAAAAAAATGTATGCATTTAGCAGACACTTTTATCCAAAGCGACTTACAGTGCATTCAGGCTATACATTTTTTACCAGTATGTGTGTTCCCTGGGAATTGAACCCACGACCCAGACATCTCTCACCATAGTAACAGTACTGACAACCCCCGTTACTGGGTAAACAGATCCCATAACCAACCTTACTTTACCAATTACATTTCATAACAAAGTCAATGGGAGACACCTGTGTAATTCACAATGTACTTTTCTGTAGTGAGACACAAGACAATGGCATCTAATCTACAGCTTGTACTTCAGGCCACCGGGTCAGAAATGGTCAAATTTGTGACATCACAACTAATTAACATACAACCCATCTATTCAGTAACTATTGAGCAACTTGAACCGCTCTGATGAATAGTGTCAACTCCTGCTGGTATGTGGAGAGCAGCCAATCATAACAGAGATCATTTACATGTAGAAGTCTTAAAGCTACAGGAACGTACAGCCTGTTTACAGTGGTTCTGAGAGTGGTGGAAATAGTCATAAAAAATAAATTATGACTGTTTTTGGTGCAAGAAACCTTTTACTAGCATTTTATGTGGATGTCAGAGGAAACGATCAAATGAAAAATATGAAAATAATTGACCATAATTGACCATTTTAGCTGAAATCAAAATGTGTCAATTGCATACGCAATGCTACATGACAAAACCACTTTTAAATGAACCAATTTTACACACACACACACACACACCAGCTAATTCCAAACGGGGAGCTGATTTTCCCCCCAATTATCATAAAATGCCAAAAAGTCCATAGATTCTCTCTGGTCTTGCTAAAAGCATATTTGACCAACAATTTAAACACAACACGTGAACACCACATCACATCAACAGTGCCCATATATTAACACAGATCTCGGGAGTGTAACGTTGAGAAATAAGATTCCTTGACGTCTAGAAACAAAAACAAATACTGGGAACATTCCTGAGATGATGAAAGGTGACAGTCAATCTCATTCCTGAAACACAAGTTCACTCTCACACGTTCACAACTTCCTGCTTTCTTGAGTATTCAGAATAACAGTGTATAATTCGATTTCAACCGATAATTTTATACAATTGGATTTCTCATACAATTCAATTTCAACCATGCATTAAGTCCATGTTGCAGCTTCTAATAAGTGACCTCCAATGAATGATTCTGAGACAGTGTTCCCGAAAGAACCTTGTGTTTATGACAACACTGGCTGTATAAATGGAGATGCAAGCTTTTATGTCTCACCTGCATCCTCTCAGCAGTGCGGGACACACTGACACTGCACAGTCATTCACATAAACACTGTGAATTGCCAACTACACAACACGTTTCATGAAGACTAATCTAAAAGTTAAAATAAAGAAAGTACTACTAAACACTATGCAAGCTCTAGTCTAAGGTGGTCAATACTCATACTACAGATGTGCGATATTTTCTGGGATTTTGTTGATATTTAGACAATATTTTGCCGAGTGTGTTTTTGTGTTGGTACTTTGGCTGGTTTAGACCCGTCATAGACAGCTGACTCCCAAAGCTACCCTTCATATTCTGTGCGGTGGTTAGTTCACCAAAGTGACAGAAATTAACTTTTTCATGTGGTGATATTTGTCACCTTTAATTCATTTCAGGGTCATTTCTACCTATATATATATTTTTTTTCTAACCATATTAGATGTATGCATAATCTTTTATGTTGAATTCTTAGATTTAATCAATAAATTCCATTAGAATAATAGGACACTAGGATGTTACCAATAAAATAAAACAAGCAACACAGTTCTTTTTACGTGACACTTTTTGGCACAGAAGCTCCATTTAACAGTAGATGTATTTACACTTCAGTTACAACTATATGCTATGTATTGCTGTATTATTAATACACATATTAGTATATGCATATGTAATATTTTGAATATTGCAATATGAAAAAATTACATACTTCAAATATAAAACTCCCAATAAGTCACTGCCTTAATGAGTGAATCACTGAGTCATTCGTACAATTGATTCATTCAAATGGCTGATTCATTCAAGAACAAAGCATTTGTGTCTTTATGAATGAATCACTGAATCACTGATCTGTTCAGCAACAAAACGTCACTGATTCAAAACACCAACGGCTCTGTTTTGGCTTTGTTTAGAAACACTGTCTGCTTGTTTCTATGTAACTCTGCAAACACATGGCTCATTTGGCACCAAAATACTTCCTGCTCTCAGCCAATCATGTGTCAGCATCTGTTACCAGATGTCATTCAAATTCAGACAAAAGTATTTACGTTCAAGTGTTGACCTTCTACCAGCTTGCACACAGAAAGACTCACACAATGTTATAATTAAGTCCTCCTCTGTACAATAGAATTCTGATTCTCAGACAAGCTAAAGCAAAACTCAATTATCTGAAGCAGACATGAGTGTGCTTGTGTGTATGTGTGTGTGTGCTTTCATCTGATTCAGTCATAGATGTTTTACTTTAGTATAGGCTAATGTATTTTAATGCATTCCATGAAAAATGTAAGTCTTACACGAGTCCGAATAGTAGGACAGGCTGCATTTATTTTTGGCCTTAAACATTTGAGCACGTATACTACAACAATATTCTATTTCTCATAAATATATTCTGCATTGCAGAGTTTGACTCAATTTAGTGAATGGCCTTGTTTGGATGGTTCATATAAAATGTCCAGTTCAAAACATATACATACATTCATACATAAAAAGCTTAATCACTGACTGTTTAAATTGGAGGTCACATAACATCTTACATTTTTGGAGTAAAATGCTACTTTTTTTCCATCAATGTTTTAGAACCATTTGATTAAATTCCGATATTTTCTAATTTCTATATTCCATAAAACGAATAAATGCTGCTCCAATTGTAAATACACAGTTTGGGATCACTATGATTTTAAAGAAACTAAATCCTAAAAAAGACACTATTCCAGTACAACCATTTTCAACTAATAATGAAGGTTTTTTTGAGTGCCAGATTAGCATATTCGAATGATTTCTGAAGAATCGTGTAGCGCTGTCTTTTCATTGCAATGATTGATGTAGCAAATCATCTGTTTAGACCAAGAAAAGCAGCTATATGGGATGTTTTGTTGAAAGTCAGGGGACGCACGCACACACACATAGTGAACTATTAATGTGATCGTCTACATAGGCATGACATCTTCAGTACTGTTCAACACCACACAGTAAAAACAGACCCAGGGCTCGATGCTTACTTTTCTTTTTAGGAGCACTTGTGCTCCTAACTTAAAAAATTTAGGAGCACGTTCAAATTTTTAGGAGCACCTTCTAATCAATAATCCAAAATGTTATCAAAAAGTAGCCTTCCCATTACGAGGTAATATTTGACTCCTCTAACTTTATTAAAAGTATGTCATCTTTTGTCAAATTCTTAAATTATATTTTATAAGCTTAACAACAGAATAAGAGTAGAATAAGAAACAAGTTAAAAATCAAATGAAATCAGTATTAACAAAAATAATTTGTAGAGGTGGCACAGAAGAACACAAAAGTGTTGTTTGATGTACTTTCAGACATTTAATGAGGTTCAGAAGTGGAATGAGTGCAATTAAATCCATAAATCCATGATGATATTAATGTTTTAAATATAAAATTTTGAATATAGAAATATTAAATGATTTAAATAACTGAAAAGATAAAGCAGGTGGCGGCAAGTCACTGATTTTTATCACTGAATCATTCATTCAATTGATTCATTCAAACAGCTTATTCATTCAAGAGTGACTGTCTTTATGAATGGGTAATCATGAATCACTGACTCACTAGATTCGTTTAAAAAAACTGTTCGTTCATAAACGAAACACCGCTGTGTTTGAATGGAGATGCGCAGCGGCTGAGCTGTGACTTTGTTTTAAACTATTTTCGAAATATTTCGAAATACAACGAAATAGAGCAAAATCAGACAATAGTGTTATAGTCAGACAATGTAAGTAACTTAAAATTAACTTCTTGTTTATTGAATTGTATTGTATTAAATCAGTTATCACATTTACAAACTCCCTTAAAAATCATTCAAAGCTGTCACTCATCATCTTAGTTCATCGCGAGCTCACATTTATAATCAACGAAGCTCTCTACACTGTGTGATGAATCTCTTATTTACACCCTGTCTACACTTTGCTTATGAAGGATTGGTGAGATATGTCTGATACATTACTCGACGCTGCAAAAACACGTAGAAAGCTTTGAAGCTTCCCTGAGCGCAATCACAAGTATGATGATGATCGGGTCAGTCGCACTGGTGCTCCTAAAATAAATTTCATAGTCGCACGCAGTAGTTGTCGAGCCCTGAGACGTGCGGTTTTGTTACTTCCTGCCTTTGTTTGAGGAGAAACAGAAACTGAAAATGTCTGCATGTTCCACATTATTCCACGTGTGTCAGTGGGAGGAGCTCACAGGTATGTGAGAGTCAGCATGCTGTGCGCTCAGTACAAGTCTTGAGGTGATTTCACACTGCATTCTGTTCTAATGCTCTAGCTGGGCCAAATTTCACACCAAAAACAAAAGTAATGTATATTTTGCTTCATAAATAAGAAGCATGTTTTTCACTGCAACATTTTCATTGATCATTAATCACATTTA
>NW_015506821.1:23830-24901 GCF_001515645.1 Sinocyclocheilus grahami | reverse complement strand
TACAGTAACATCATGTTCACACAGCGCACACAATGCCTCTGCACTCCCGATTTCTCCCAATATGGGAACAGGAGACTTGTCAGTCAATAAAGGGGAAAACAAAGTAACTGGCATTACTTTTTTTAACATCAATACACATCATCATTTCCAGGACTCGCAAAATTTCAAAATCCCTGGTAGCCCTTCGGGCAGGTACTCTTCAAATTTTGGTAGCCCAAAAATTAATTTAACTAGCCCAAATAAAAAAAAAAACCTTTAGTTTAAATGTCAATCAAAAATATGTTCAATACACAAATATCAACAAATATGATGGAAGGAATTTTATTTCACTATTTACAAGGTATCTGCAGAATAAATAAAAAAATTAAGGCAATTTATGACCCGTTTTAAGAGCTGCACACGTAAAATGAACAGTATGAGTGGGTTTGGACAATGGTAACATACAGTATTGAGCCATAAAATTACATGGTTCAGATACAGGTTTTCAGAAAAACTAAAAACTTGTGCAACATTTCAGCCTTTAGACCATTTTTATGAAAAGGGATACATCAAGCATATAAATTATTGTCAATTTAAAACGTATAAATATTACTGTCTTAATTGTTTAGATTTTTAGAAGGCACGTTAACTTCTTTCTCCTTTACAACTCTATGTTTTCACTGAGATCTGCATTTAAGATAGCCCATTGGGCAGAGTGGTGATACATTTTGGTAGCGCGACTGGAAAACACAATAGCCCCGGGACGTCGGGCTAGTGATTTTGCGAGCCCTGATTTCATTATCTTACAAACTCTTAAGGTAGGAAACACTTGAAGGCAATGGTAGTTTCAGCTGGTCCTAGATGTGCACGAGTGCTCAAGTGCAAACATTCCACATGCCTAATTGTTTAGTTCATATACAGAATGAGATGCTGTTACAGCCGGTCTCACACACACACACCCCCTCCAATAAGAGCTCAGACAGCTAAACACAGCACATGGCACAACAATGCACTGACATGTGAAATGCGTGCAAAGGCATGCAATACATGAATATAATTTAAGAATAGATGTTAGCAAGAACTGCATGTGTA
>NW_015506821.1:23115-23689 GCF_001515645.1 Sinocyclocheilus grahami | reverse complement strand
ATGAATATAATTTAAGAATAGATGTTAGCAAGAACTGCATGTGTAAACAGGAGTGTGTACAAAGGTCTGTGGGTGCAGCGTGAAGGGGAGTGTGTCTGTGTGTGACTGTCATGTGAATAAGAGGCAGTGCACATTCCTTCACGCTGAGGCATGTAATCTCTCTGGAAACCCCACCTTAGCGCTGAGAGAAGCCGACTATCAAAGATCAAGTGTGTGTGATCCTGATCGACCCCCTGTAAAGACCCAGAGCTGTCAGTCTGATGACTGAGTCCATACAGATACATCAACACCCTCATTTCTCGCTCTCATTTAAGAGTCAGTTATCATGATGCAAGAATATAATACAAATGCACTGCTACTCGATACACTTTAAGATGCTAAAAACAACCTTGAATCAATGTGTGCAACTACATGCTGCAAACATTCTTTTATAGTTATGATACATGCAGTTTTATGAGCTTATAGGCTATCAACTGGGAAAGGCCATTGAAAGTTTAATCAAAATAATGATGAAAATTGAAAAACGTATGTAGTAGTTCACCTAAAAATTTTCATTTTCATGAAAGTTACTCAG
>NW_015506821.1:9988-23105 GCF_001515645.1 Sinocyclocheilus grahami | reverse complement strand
TAGATGAGCTTGTTTCTTCATCTGAACAGATTTGGAGAAATTTAGTATTGCATCACTTGTGCAACAATGGATCTTGTGCAGTGAATGGGTGCCGTCAGAATGAGAGCCGCATCAAAAAACATAAAAACATCGCAATAATCTACAAGTAATCCACACGACTCCAGTTAATCAACTAAAGTCTTGTGAAGTGAAATAATAATCCATAACGCTTGCTCCAGAGAAACAGTCCACCCCTTGTTGTCCTCACATCAAAATCCACTAATATGTATTTGTTTAGAACTGTTTTCACTTGTAAACTGTGCTTGATCTGAGTGTATTTCTCTCCTGATTAAAACTAAATGACTTTTTCTACTAAAGGACTTGCTAGTCAGAAGCAAGGATTTGAAGTTAAAAACGTATTGATGGATTTACAAACATACAGCTTTTCACTTCACAGGATGCTAATTGATGGACTGGAGTTATGGGGATTACTAGTGGATTATTGTGATGCTTTTATCAGCTGTTTGGACTCTCATTCTGACGGCACCCATTCACTGCAGAGGATCCACTGGTGGGCAAGTGATGTAATGCTAAATTTCTCCAAATCTGTTCTGATAAAGAAACAAACTCATCTACATTTTGGATGGCCTTAGGCCGAGTACATTTTCAAGGAATTTTCTTTTTTGGGAGAACTATTCCTTTAATGTCCAAGTTTTTTGTCAACAACTTTTTCTCAGAAACTGTCCTTGTCTGCCTTTGTTCAGCAACACAGAAAGTGTTGCTCCAACAGTAGGAGTCCAGAAATACTTTGTGATTAAAAGTATAAACCTTTAAAAGATAGACCTTCTTCAATCTCTCCTCTCTAACTACTTACATGTATAACTTTATACATTTCAAACACTTTTTGATTTTAATTCAATATTGTAATGTGATTCAACTCAGGCTTTTTTTAAATGCCTATGGAAAAAAAAGTGGACGATTCATGTTGTGCTTTAAAAGATATGCCAAAAACCACAAATGGCCTAATAATAAAAAATAAAAAATAATATTTTAAAATCCAAAACTGCAAAAACCAAACTGTACCCAGATTCTTTATGAATCAGTTACATTTCCACATTTCTGGAAGTCTCTACTTTTCTGATGCAAACCAGAAAAGAATTGGGCAGATCAAGGAAATTGCAATTTATCATCACAAAAGCTATTTTAAAAAGGTAAATTATGCATGCAAAAGCTCACTTGCAATGGCACATAAACAGCCATTCCTTATACAATTTAGTGCTTGCAGAGAAATATAGCTTATAGTGCACTTTAGCCAAGAGTAAGGGTCTCCTGACGGCTCAAAGTTCCCTTACATAAAGCATATCTTATCCATACACCTCCAACAAAACTTGCACTTTTGACTGAACTGTACTGGTATCTTTACCAAAGTGATACTATGGAAATGTTTGATCAAAACAGAACCAACGTATGATTACATGAACAACTGGGGGTCCACAGACCGCTGGGATCCCTTGAAAATGGCACAATTTGTCTATTTAAAACTTATAGACATTTCTTAAAATGACAACAACAAAAAAAAGTATATTTCAAAATTTATTTCTAACGGCGGTTATTTGGTTCTATAGCTCTTATATCATCTTTGGTAGATTCAGTAGATGAGTGCAAAAGCATCAGTAAACAAATGTAAATCTCTTTGTTGGACAACACAATGGCTGAATGAATCCAGAATGAGGCAAAGCAAAAGTTGTTAATTGAGAAACTAGGTCAACACTCCTATGCATAATGTAATGTATGTTATGTGATTACAGAATTCTGCAGGGTCCTGAGAGTCTGATGTACCTGATCTCAACATTTTAGCTGAACATTTAGTAAACTATTGTTTCTGCCACTCTTTTAATAAGATTTCAGTGTTCATCACGTCCCTGTTTCTATGTCAAAGTTCACGGACTGTTTGACCCTGTGCACCCGGGTCACCATCCACAACAGCTCAAAGAGCTACAGCAGATCAACTCTTTTAAAACTGGTTAAAGCAAAAATCCCGCAATTACTTTCTCTCCTCATCCAACACGGTTTCATTATTAAGCACAACACATTTTCACATCCGCAAGTTCCCCATTAACCTTGTTCTGAATTTCATTCATATTCTCGGTTCCATTAATGCTCAGCATGGTTAACGAGCTGTCATAAAAGCGCAGCTCTCAAGAGCCAAGATCTGCATGATTAAATGTTTTCAGAATCAGAGCCATGTGCTTTATATTAAGGACTCAATTTTAGTGCAACTATCTGGTTATCCTTACAAAATGGTTGTTAAACCATGCCAGCTTGATGATGGTAAGTAATAAACGAGCATGTTAAATACAAAGGGATGATCTGCATGCTGCTATATGCAGACACCAGCATCTCTCTCTCTTTCTCTGTGTGTCTGTGTGTGTAAGTGGGTCAGCCATCTGGATTTAAATGTCAGTATATGAATGATTGACACAAACTGAATTAAAGCAGACAAATTTGAATGCAGTTTAGTTTAGGAGACTCTACAAACATTAAGCCCCGGTTTCACAGACAGGGCTTAGACTAAGCCAGGATTAGGCCATAGTTCAATTGGGACATTTAAGTAATTTTTATAAACGTGCTTAGAAAAACCATTACTGGTGTGCTTTCTGAGACGAAACAAAAGCACTGGTATATTTTAAGATCAGTCAGTGCAAGTTTCTTTCAGCTGAAACAGCTCAGACTTACATTTTAGTCTAGGACTAGGCTTAAGCCTTGTCTGTGAAAGTGTTTGGCTGAATGATACACGTACAGTGGTTGGATCCGCTCCAGTGCTGATGTCTGATGGATGAGCTGAAGGGATGGGGCATCTTGTCCGGGATCAGACATCCTCTGCTCTGATTATAGTAATCCATCATGAGGAAAGGGTTCACATCCACACTCTCATACATGATCAGGTCGGACTCAATTCCTCAAGATAACAGCTGACCCACGACTATACACCTCACATAGAGCTTTAACAGAGAGATGGATCCATCCCAGACATTCCCAGAGGAGATCAGGAACTACAGAAGCGAGTAAAACTCAAGCTGAAGCGCTTGTGCATGGTCAGAGATCAGTCCAATCAATGTCCGCTGAAATACTTTTTGCAAAAATATATTCACATAAATGATCAACAACGTCCTCGTTTCAAACGCGCAATTTCTAAAGAGTCCGTTATATGACCATACGCATTTACTCCAAATCCTGAACGGTTAATACAATAATAATAAAATACAGAACGAACGAGGCATTCATAAATCCATCAAATGGCCAATGTTGAACGGTGAGTTTGGTCCAATATTATTCGCGAAGCTCCGATTTGGCGATGTGCTTATTTTGTCTCGTTTGTGTCTCCGTGATGGCATAAACTCGTGCAGCGATATTAACAAAATCCTTTTTGAAATGTTTAGTGTCCTCCCGATTATAAACCGCCCACAAACGCGCGTTTCGAGCTTGTGTGTGCGTGCGTTATTAATCCGCGCGGTAACCGTGTGTTCACGCGCACGTAGCTGCTGAGCGTGTGAGAGGATCTTGACGAGAGCGAGCAGCTGTCTGTAGGTCCCGCCCATTAATGGTGACGAGACGAGTGACTACGTTCTGGCCACGCCTACATCTACATATCTGCCTTTAATCGCCACCCGCCTTATTAACGTCTGTCTCCTAAGCCCTGCCCACACTGCATCTCTATCACCTTTTATAAATCAAACTAAATAACTAATGATGATGATGTAAGTTTTTTTAGCTGCCAAAAAGCGTCCCTAAAATAAAAACTCCCCATAATCTGGCAGATATCACTGAAGAATAATGTGTCTGTGACAAATCTACTCTCTAAACAAACAGCAAAATAAATAAATTAATTAATAATAATTTTTAAGTGTCGAAAATTGCAATACTTTGGGATTTTAACTCCCCATCTATAATATATTTTTTCATAGGTTCATTCATTCATTCATTCATTCATTGCCATTATCTGATAGGAGCTTATTAGGTGTACTTACCAAACCAGTCAATAGTCAGTATGTGCACATTTATATTCAGAAACAAGTTCTTTAAAGTTCTCATTTCATCCGAAATCATAAATAAACAAATAATCAATCAATCAATCAATCACAAAATGTCAAAACTCAACATTATCAAACATTATACCAAAACCCATTTGAGTCCATGATCAGATCTTTATTTCATGACATACTGAAAGTTTTAATTTAGATTTGTTTGAAATGATTAATTAATTTATTATTAATTTTATTCATAATTATAATAATAATAATTATTATTATTATTGTTGTTGTTGTCAATGTGCCTAACTAAATATTCTGTATATTTCAATATTTCAATTTGTTTTATATCTGCAGTTAAATTGACAAAAAAATAAAAACAAATTAAAAAACAAACCTATTTTTTTTAAAAGGGCATATATATATATATATATATTTACATCTACATTTAGTCATTTAGAAGACGCTTTTATCCAAAGCGACTTACAAATGACGACAATAATATGTATATAATGTATATATATATACACACAGTATATTGTGTTAGGCTACAACAATAGAGTGTTAAATAATTCAATCTTTTAATAATAGATTTGACTAAGTCAAGGTTATTGTTGAAATCACTATATTTATACATGCAGCAGGGATCTCTGAGACCCCAAATAGAATGGAAGTCAATCTGCAGATCATGATCTTTAAAACATATGCATATTAACTTTATTGAAAGCAAAACAGCTTGAACCATATGGTCTAGTTCAAAATTACATATCAATGCAAAAATGACAACTTCTAGTCGATGGAATAAAAAAGAATGTCATCTTTCAAACTCAATTGTCAAAGTTTCACAGTTTTTGAATTACATAATGCACATCCTCTACGTTTTGGTTTCTTAAACCAGCTTTAGAGTTCCTCCTTCTCAACTAGTTTGGCCCTTCTCTAGTTGTCTCATGGCTCATTTATCTCTCTCTCTCCATTGCCATCTTACTAATTTGCCTAATGTTATGCGGCTGAACTTTTGCTGAACCCATGGAAGCAGTCAGCCTCACCTCTCAATGACCCACTCCATGACACCGATTCGCTTCCATGCCTTTCTCATCTGACATCACACAAAGGCGTTCCACCTTGTTCACTAGCCTTGCACAACCACACTCAGCAAGAAGAGCACTTTCTTTTGAATGACGTGCTGAAAGTTTCCAGAGAAACCACCTCAAATGACTCACAAAACAACAACATCTTGGAGGTGGCTTAGTAAACTTTTATAAGTGCATATCTCACGCTTTCCACTGAATATCCAAAGTGTCATCTCAAAAGCTGATTCAAGAAAGAGTCTCCCAAAAGTGTTTGGGCACTAAATGTCATTGCATTAAAGGGGTCATATGATGCGATTTCTATTTTTCCTTTTGTTTTAGTGTGTTATGTAGCTATTTGTGCATGTATAAGATCTGCAGAGTTACAAAGCTCAAAGTCTCCTACGAAAGGATTTATTCTATCTAAAAGAGAAGGCTGATCCAGACCGGGCTAAAACGCCTCATTCAAACACGCCCCCACATGTCTACGTCACAATGTGGAAATATTTGCATAATGCCACCCAAATGTTCATGCAAAGAAAGAAGGCATGGTTTCAGGAACCACAGTAGTGCTGATGCAGCCATGTCAGGGAGACGCTGTGTGTTTCAGTGCGAAAGCAAAAGCACTTTATTTGGCCTTCCGAAAGTAGATGCAATGAGGAATCATTGGTTAAGATTTATTTACAACAGAACGGCAAACAATTTGTGCAAGGCGTTTTATGGACGACAGTTTTGTGAACCTAGGAGAGGTTAGCTTTCAACTTTCAAGGCTACAAACTTTGCACCCTACAAGGCTGGCTGTGCAAAGGCTATTTCTAAAAAATATGGGTCGATTCCGACTTTGCTGTGACAATCTGGCACTTGACGCTTCAGCTACTGTAAGTGTATTTTCTTAATAGTTTAAGTATTTGCTATTGACTGTTCAAATGTGGAGTTTTGTGCCGTGTAGAGTATCGCGTCATGTGTGTGTGTGTGTGTGTGTGTGCGTGAGAGAGAAACAGGATCACATCACAGTGGAGTCAGCTTTCTTAATCGCGGCTTGTGTACTGAAAATACATACGAGCATCATCACTGTTTCTGTCACGCGACTCTGTTCCCCTTTCGGGCTTGAACTGATGGTAAAACTAAGGACATTATTTACTGTCTTTATATTTATGTTGAAAGCTGTAGCTCGCGATTATGGAAAGGGGCGTTACATTTCCGACGCGTGCTTGTGGTGTTCGGCCAATCACAATGCACTGGGTCAGCTGGCCAATCAGATCAGACTGCTTGTCGGAAGGAGGGGCTTTGTAGAAAACGACGCGTTTGAGAGAGGCGGGGCATAGAGGAACTACAATAATGTACAGTATTTGAAAAATAATGTGTTTTTTGAACATTAAAGCATGTCAACATATTCTGTTACACCAAATACACCAAATAATGATCTTTAAAATAGCATCATATGACCCCTTTAAATAACAAAACCAAGTGGCATTAATTTTAAATAAAGTTTTCAAGCAAAACGTTTCACAGATAGGTTTTTAAGCCTGAAATGATAAACCGATAGATACACAGTTTGAAATGACTACTTTGAGGATCATGGTCCCATTATTGCAGGGGCGTCCAATCCTGCTCCTGGAGGGCCATTGTCCTGCAGAGTTTAACTTCATCCAACTCCAACACGCTTTCCTGAAAGTTTCTAGTGAGACTTAAAACCTTGATTAGCTGGTTTAGGTATGTTTAATTGAGGCTGGAGCTAAACTCTGCAGGACAGTGTCCCTCAAGGAACAAGTTTGTACACCCCTGCATTGTTGGAACATTCATAGTTAATGTGATAATGTAGATACTCTACTAAAACACTGTGAACTTGAGGGGAACTGACTTCATACATCCACTAAGAATCACTGCAACACCAGTTGATTAAAAGTCATTGTAAAAACAAGACTCAGAAAAATAAAATTTTGTTCTGAGAAAAGCTGTAAGCTTTGATATGCATTTAACTAATGCAAAATAATAAATAACATTATGTGTTCACCATGTGTCCACTGCATTTTTTTTTATTTGGGTCAATGAATAGCAAGTGTTGTATACTCCTGACTTATATGTTCATTCTAAGCAAAGGGTGAATATAAAACTGTGTGTTTTAATGCAGTACTTGCTGACAAAATAGCAAACTCAGCATTCCTCTACAGCACTGTCCCTCCTCCAGTCTTTTAATATATTGAGACCTGGACCACTCTACAATCACAGCTTACTTTATTTGCAAATCCAACTGGTTTCAGTTGTTTGTCATGATAGATTTCCCATCATTAAACAGCAACAAGTTACTCAGCCCTACATACAGTACAGTACAAGTGGTTTGAAGAATGGATGAATTATTAGATCAACTTTGATTTAATCTAGGTTTTAAAATTAATGCTTAATGGTGCAACTCACCCAGTGGCTCTTACAGCATGTACAGTGATTGAGTGTGTTTTTCATGAGTTTCATTTAGTAGGAACTTCATAAGAAAGAGGACATGTGATGTGAGTTTTTGTGACTCACTGGGACTGATGGGCAAAAAAAATAAAAAATTTAAAAATGTAATTGTGTTGTAAGAAATATTTCAACACTGAGAAACCCGTGCATTTATCCTAAAACAATTTCTTTATTTAAACCTTATTTACACATTGCAGATTACATAAGAGACATGCACAAAGCCACCCCACCCCCATGCCAGGCCAGCCAGAGTTTGAGTATGGTGATAAAGGGGTAATAAGGGGGTAAAGGTGACTTTATGGGCCAGGCTAATGGCAGTAATTGTGGATAGTACTTTTGAGGGTGTTAAACTATTTTATAACCCACACTAAAATATATTATTTCCTGGAAGTTAAGAAAGGTGCCCTAAACCAGGACAATAGCGTTTGGCCTTTAACAGGACACATAGGTTGTCGCCAGCCACATGCAGCTTATTCAAATGCATTAGGTTGGTCTTTTCATGGTTACTGTCACTACCCAAATTAATTCTCAGAAGGTCTCTCCCTGGACAATAGTAAATGATAGAAATAAAAGCTTGCATTGATGTTGAACTGTGAGACTCCTGGCAGACCACAAAATTATTTTATGCCGAGGCAAATCTTAAAAGCCATAACCTAAATTAATTTGGGTAACATAAAGTGGGGGCTCGTCCGGGATCTTCAAGGAATCTTAAAATTAGGAATTAATCTGATCTAAGATGTTTCTATCTTAAAATATGCAAACAAGTATTTCTTGACTTTATGGTAATATAACTGCGTTATATAGGTTTCCTCAGCAAAATAGTCTCAGAAATAATTGATGTTTAAATGCAGTAACAAGAACTATTTCTGAGGCATTTTGTGCTGTTTGAACGACAAATTGGAGTATTACAACATTGTTTGGGTCTGATTTCCTCAAACGCCCATGCTTCTAAGTGCCACACAGTTTGTGTTGTTCTAATACCAATAAATCCCTCCTCAGTCCAAACACAGCTTTTCATCTTTAGTGCAACGCCAAAAGGAGGAAAGACTGGGGAAACTCTAGCTGTGAACTATGTCCGTAGGGATGAGCTCTGAGCTAGTCTGCTCTTGGATCATTGAGCTTGTGCATTAGTTTTTAAGACGTGGTTTAACTAGGCAAGATGACATCAGGAATCTGGGATTGGTGATGTGGGAACACTTTTTAAAACATGAAGAACTGTGAGAAGAAAGTGAAGTAACAAACATTTATTGTAACTAATAAATACTAACATTTGAACCAGCACCAGTGTTACTGAGGTCCTGGAACTACAAAAAATGTGTGTTTATTTATTTAGTTAGTTAACTATAATAACCCTGGTCAAATTGGAACGTACAAATATCTTCCTCTCACACTGAGAACGTTAGTAGTATTGGAGCGGGTTGTCAGAACATCACTAAGTGCATCAAAGCTGTAACAGGCAGTTTAACAGGGTGGTGTGTTTCATAAATCTAGACAAACAACAGACCTCCACATGGCCTCACATTGTACTTTTATTCTCTCTGACCCATCATTCCTCAAACACAGAGAGGCATGGCCCCTTTAATGTGCACTATAGAGCACGCTCAGGCATTTATGGCACACGCTACAGCTCTGGCAAGAGGTCTTTATGGCAAATGGCTGATGTACGGCAGCTATTACATGCTGTAATGACCAATATACACATTAGCCAAACAGACTTTCCCTGAAAAAGCATATGTCACAAACATAGGCCCCGTTTACACCTGGTATTAAAGAGATAGTCCATCTAAAAATGAAAATTCTTACTGTATACTGTACAAACTGTTTCTTTTCTATCCCCTTAACCTAACCCTACCCCTCACACAAAACTTTCTGCTATTTTAGATTTTCAAAAAAGATCATTGTGTATAATTTATAAGCTGTTTTCCTCATGGGGACCAAAAAATGTCCACACAAGGACAAGGATTTTTAGATGTTATCATCTTTGTGGGGACATTTTGTCCTCAAAACGTAGGGTGTACCTGAACCACACACATACAGTACACACACACAAAGATATTTTAAAGGATGTTGGTAACCAAACAGTTTTGGTTCCCTTTTTTCACCCCTCCATATATAATGGAAGTCACTGGGAACCGAAACTGGTTGGTTACCAACATTTTTCAAAATATCTTCTTTTATGTTCCATGGAACAAAGTTATACAGGCTTGGAAAGGCATAAGGGTGGGAAATTGATTATTAAATTTCACCCTTTATAGAAACTGAATGTAATCTTTTGAATGCTATACATAAATGTCTGATATATATCACCTGATATTTATATATCACTGAAGGTGTTCTGAGAACTCATATCTGTATTGGTGATAGATGTAGTTGCTGTAAACAACAAAAATAAATTGATTCGGACTAGCATAAATCTGTGAACGTAAACACACTATTTGGACAAGATAAGTTTTCTAAATGATGTTCAAGTTATGACTTTTAAGAGAACCTCTGTCATATCAGAAAAGAGAAATGGAGAGAATTGGAATAATTGTAGTTTTTACTAAATTTCTGTTGTCTGAATGTAAATGTTATAGTTGGATCTTCATGCTTTTTTTTTTTCTTCTAAAAATCGTATGTTTTCGTACAATTCCCATTGCATAAATTATGCGCAACTTCCACTTCATAAAATAGTTACATTTTCTTGTGAGATCAGGTTGAATGCTATCATGACAGACTGTAATTTTGTAAAGAAAGCTATCAAAAGGTCTAGATAAGAGGTCAACCCTTATCCTAGAGATATATTGTCCTGCAGAGTTAATCAAGCACACCTGAACCAGCTAATCAAGGTCTTCAAAATTGCCTGAAAATCACAGGAAGGTGTTGAAGCAGGTTGGAAATAAACTTTGAGGACGGTGGGTCTTCAGCAGCAAGATGGAAGATTATAATGAAAGATGTAAAAAATGTAGCTTTAGTTACAAAATAAACTAAACCTTAGTTCAGTTACCCCGGCCGATCACAGCCACTGATAGAACAGAGAGAATGAGAGTTACAGATAAAGACGAGAGAGTGAGCATATTTAAATTAAACAGGGAAGGACATTTCAATGAAACCAGGTTGTTGCGTGGAGATAGTGGGGGAAGGTTACTTTTGAAAAATGTTATATTTGGACAGACACAGATGCACAAATATGCCTTTCCCCATTCAGCAAAAATCAAACAAACAAACAAAAATTCACACGTGTTATAGACAACAAATGTGACATATGAATGCATTTTTAAAATATATTTTTTAATATATTTTCTGTATGAGTCTAAGGCCCAAACATTCTGTAAATTCTCATGAAATTCATAATTGATTCATCTTGAACCTTGAATAACTGAATCTTGACCCTTTGTATTTTTGTTTGTGGTGCTCTTCCTCATTATTATTACATTTTAAAAGAGTAAATAAAAAGGGAAGTCGTGGCCTAATGGTTAGAGAGTCGGACTCATAACCCAAAAGGTTGTGGGTTCGAGTCTCGTACCGGCAGGGATTGTAGGTGGGTGGGAGTGAATGTACAGCGCTCTCTCCCACCTTCAATACCACGACTGAGGTGCCCTTGAGCAAGGCACCGAACCCCGAACTGCTCCCCGGGCGCTGCAGCATAAATGGCTGCCCACTGCTCTGGGTGTGTGTTCACGGTTTGTGTGTGTTCACTGCTGTGTGTGTGCACTTTGGATGGGTAAATGCAGAGCACTAATTCCGAGTATGGGTCACCATACTTGGCCACATGTCACTTCACTTCACTCACTAAATGTTTAAATATAATGTAAGAGAGAATGGAGCCAGCTGTCTCACAAAGGGAATTTATCATAAAGTCTACATTTCAGCATCTATAAGATTTTGAGTTAATAGTTCAATTAAACAAATAGTTTTTTGTAGTAGAGGAGACCGAATGTAAGGATGAAAGTAACACTTTTTGTTTGAGCGTCTGTGGTTGTTTGTGCTAGAACTCTCAAACTTTGATAAACGGTAGCCACATTTGTCTACTAAAAATAAAACTCACACAATTACAACAAAATCATAGACTATGTGAGTTAATGTCGAATACAAAGAGTTCTGTTGTTACAACCTACCCCACAGGGTGAGTTGTAACACAGACTGGGGATAGAGGTAATTTGCTGAAATAAGACCCACACTTCCAATTTATGCAAGAACTTTATTGAAGAACAAAGATGAATAAGTTTTGAATAAAGTGAACAATTTAAGGTGACAAAAATATTATATTGTATTCCTTTTAGGACTTTAAATTTAGTACAAAACATTTGCTGTGTGTGTTTGTGTGTGTGTGTGTGTGTGTGTGTGTGCTGTATTCCTATTACATAAGGGTACATAACCTATTTTTATGTGAATTTTGGAATATAACGTTAAAAAAAAGATGGATGGAAAAGCCAAGATGCACATAAATTATAAAAATATGCACAAAGAACGTATGTGCTCATTTCAGGCTGATAGTGTTTTGATCCAATAAGAAGAAATGCGTATAAACTATGGTGGAAACACATTTTACATAAATCCTTTGATGTGCAACAAAATCCTCACGTGACTTTGCCTCAACAGAGGATGTGATTGGATAATTGGACTTCATGGAATCATCAGAAGGGGTTGGTTGTAACATTTTTAATGAACTGTTACAACAATCCCCAACCCAAGCAGCCATGGCATAGCTATTAGCATGTAGGTTTGAAGTTAGCTTGACTGCAAGATTAAACTAGAGAAACAGCTACTTTAGGTTATGTAAATTAAATAATTGTATCTACAACACAATGATTGCTGGGCAAATAAAAATAACAAGTTCATGCAAGTCCATGTAAAGCAATATTAAATGTGTTCTGAGTTTGTCACACCACAGAAAAATGTATTATTAACCACCAGCCAAAATTGAATGAAAAAAAGTAAATAAAATAAAGGCCAAGTAAATAAAATAAGTTTCGAATGGTCTCTCCCGTTGCGTTGAACGGGGGTAAACTATTTACTCTGAACACTAAAGCCTGATTTGTTCGCGTTCATGTAGCTGCACGAACAAATGGCACTTCAACCCGGCAAAAAGGGAGGAGCAGAATGCTATATACTGTAAGTCGGCTCTGAGCACCATTTCATCAGATGTTTTTTCCTTCAACTCCCCCCTAGAATCTGAAGATGAAGCAAGAAGCTCAAAGCCTGCTTGCAGTGGAAAAGCCCCAGCAGCGGAAGAACGCCTCCAACAAGCACTGCCCCTGTGGCCATCCGACGACTATAAGAGCAAATTTCTGAGCAAATTTTCTGCAAATTTCCAGCAACGTTGTTGAAAATGTCGTGCCGCGAGTGTCAACCCCTGCATGACTCAGACGGGCACGGTGAGTGCGACGCTTGCCTGGGCAGTGAGGCTGAAAGAGCCATAGAAATGGTCCCTTGAGGGAACAGCAAGTCAGGCTTCTACAGCCGCTACTTTCTCGTTCCAAGAAAGATGGCAGGCTCAGGCCCATCCTCGATCGCAGACATCTGAATCGCTCACTTATGAAACAGCCTTTCAAGATACTGACTTTGAAACAGATCCTCGCATTTGAGGGGGTGGCTTGTCAATAA
>NW_015506821.1:8227-9978 GCF_001515645.1 Sinocyclocheilus grahami | reverse complement strand
TTTTTTTTTTCTTCTAAAAATCGTATGTTTTCGTACAATTCCCATTGCATAAATTATGCGCAACTTCCACTTCATAAAATAGTTACATTTTCTTGTGAGATCAGGTTGAATGCTATCATGACAGACTGTAATTTTGTAAAGAAAGCTATCAAAAGGTCTAGATAAGAGGTCAACCCTTATCCTAGAGATATATTGTCCTGCAGAGTTAATCAAGCACACCTGAACCAGCTAATCAAGGTCTTCAAAATTGCCTGAAAATCACAGGAAGGTGTTGAAGCAGGTTGGAAATAAACTTTGAGGACGGTGGGTCTTCAGCAGCAAGATGGAAGATTATAATGAAAGATGTAAAAAATGTAGCTTTAGTTACAAAATAAACTAAACCTTAGTTCAGTATTAGTGAGGAGATGTGCAGTGGAAAAAAATTATGTACCGCAGTCAAAGACATTCCTATCCAGAACGTGATTAGATTTCTTAGAGGACGCCCAACTTAGCTGAAAAACAAGTCTTTTTTTTTCTTCCCAAGATTGTGTGAGAGACACAGACTTGTTCAATTCAGACGGGATTAAGATCCCAAAGTACGTCTGTGAAACATGAATCTGACCTGACCTCTTGGAAAACCAGTTCTGTCCAAATAGGGCTATAGTCGGTGAGAGAAAAAGAGTATGATTCTGGTTTTACTTCACACTGATCTGCTTAATGTAGCAGATCCACAAGACTCCATGGTTTCTGATGAACTAGCACGCTCACTCTGTCCTTTCATCCATCTATCCATTGCAAAGTGGCTGTAAAAGCCCATCCTCGTGATGCTGATTTGGTGTAAGCCAACATACTGTCAAGAGCAGTGAAAAAGAAACACTCTCGGCTTGAGTGCTGCTGGAGAGTATTAGACCATTGTGAGAATTGGATGGGGGAAGGGATCGCTTTAAATGGATTTCCTATGTGTGCTTGTGCCCTCTCCATTATGACACCCCCCAACATAACATGCACTTGAGACTTGCCCCGGGTCATGGAAACACATCTGATACACAGCACACAAACAGTAAGTGTGACAGAAGCCACTTTTCCAACAGAAGGACCGGAGCTGGTGTCCAATCTTTCCACAGCAGAAAAAGCATTTCTGGGTCAGAAAAATAGGCTCCTCACCGACCCACTAAATCCTGCTGGTCACGAACCAGTAACCATTACAGTGTGTCACCAAGTACAGTTTTCGAAACAGGAACAACTCAGTTGAAAATTGTTTACATCTAATTTAATTTAAACTCTCATTGTAATCAATGAAGTTGCTGTTCTTATTTGTGTCACATTATGCAAAGACTCTGGACACTTACAATAAAAATACAATAAATTAAAGTTATAAAGCCAACTGTATTACATATGACGCAGGCATTTCTAAGGCCTCTAAATTACAACTTGATCAAAAACAATCTGCCACCATGCCTTCTAACATCTAATTGATATTTCATACTTTTTAGTAAGTTAAAGGCCTTTTAGTATAATTCTAAAAATGTCCTTCTTCACGTGGCTTTTTGATTATATTTTTTCATAATGTAGACTTTTATTCATACTTCAAAATTAACACTTACTGCATTGAAGCAACTTAGGCTTTTGAAGAATGTGTATTCCCCGCATCCCACATACATTTAAAACTACAACTCTTTGATAATAACACTAAGCATTTAAATATGATCCAAGACATATTATTGGAAGATATAGAGTGACAACTGATATGTATATGTATTTCATGTAAATAA
>NW_015506821.1:7088-7410 GCF_001515645.1 Sinocyclocheilus grahami | reverse complement strand
CTAATAGCACATCAGAAATCTAGCAAACAAAGCCCCATCACTGCCCCATGACAAATACCCCAGAGCCCGGGGGGTGTTTGTGGGGGACGTGCTGGGGGTAATGAAATGGATAACTTCCAAACCTCTTCATTAAAGAGAAAAGAAGAAGATCAGCATATCAAAGAGGAGAAAGAGTAGGAGGAGGAGTGTGTGTTTGGGTTAGATAGTGAGAGTGTGTGTAGATCTGTGGACTTCTAGCTGCAGAGCAAACTCGAAGTACTGCATATAGACTCACTACGTCTTCTTCTGTTTTAGTGTCTAGTAAATTAATTTAGTAGACTAA
>NW_015506821.1:4069-5056 GCF_001515645.1 Sinocyclocheilus grahami | reverse complement strand
CGTTCATGTAGCTGCACGAACAAATGGCACTTCAACCCGGCAAAAAGGGAGGAGCAGAATGCTATATACTGTAAGTCGGCTCTGAGCACCATTTCATCAGATGTTTTTTCCTTCAACTCCCCCCTAGAATCTGAAGATGAAGCAAGAAGCTCAAAGCCTGCTTGCAGTGGAAAAGCCCCAGCAGCGGAAGAACGCCTCCAACAAGCACTGCCCCTGTGGCCATCCGACGACTATAAGAGCAAATTTCTGAGCAAATTTTCTGCAAATTTCCAGCAACGTTGTTGAAAATGTCGTGCCGCGAGTGTCAACCCCTGCATGACTCAGACGGGCACGGTGAGTGCGACGCTTGCCTGGGCAGTGAGGCTGTTCTCACCAGGACAGAGTGTTCTCACTGCCCTGCTTCACTCTTGGATTGCCTTCTTTCATAATGACGTTTGTCCCCAGTCTGCTGTCCCATTTTCCAGGAGCCTTGGAGGAAGGGGACTCAACGATCGGGCTGGAGTAATCGTACACCGGCTCAGCTCCCACATGCTTCACTCTCCTCGCACCGCCTCGACTCGCTGGTGTATTTCACACATGTGGATCAGCAAGTACACCGCCAACGGCCCGCCCCGTACTTCTCAGAGGTTAATGAAGAACTCACCAGGACATGGCGTGCCCCCTACTTGGCATGTGTTCATTCCTCCACTTCTGCCGCTCTCACCACTATTGACGGCATTGAAGAAAGAGGTTATGGCAAGCTCCCCCCTCTTAAAGAGGTGGTCGCTGAGCATCTCTGCCCTCCAACAACCCTGGGTTCGAAGGCCCATGCAGCATACCCATCTAAGCCCTGCAGGACCACCTCTGCTCTCGCAAGCAGGGCTTATTCAGTGGTTGGCCAGGTTGGCTCTGTGCTTCACATGATGGCAGTGTTCCAAGTTTTTCAGGCCAAACTTCTCCGCACGATGGACAAGTCTGGCCAGAGTTTTGGCACCTGTGAATGGGCTT
>NW_015506821.1:0-457 GCF_001515645.1 Sinocyclocheilus grahami | reverse complement strand
GTACAATGCACTGTGCAATTTACCCCTGTAACAGTAAATTGTTTCAAAACAAAAATGTTTGTGTTTTATTGCCATTAGTGTTTATTTCTCCTGGAAACTGCAGTGAATTGTATTTTGGAGTTTTGCAAAAATGTACGTAGAGGCTGATTTAAAAAAAATATATAAAATGTATACACGTATAACTGCTTGGTGTCCTAATGATTTAACTGTTCTAGTTTCACCTGCCTTGATTGACTCTGCACTGTCTTCTTCTCATAAGTTTAACTCAAATCAAAAATATAACTGCTTGTTTTCCTTATGATTTGTCATACAACTGAGGTAGTTTCACATGTCTTGAATCACTCCATGCTCTCTTTCTTTTCATAAGTTTAACTGAAATCAATTTCCATGTATTTATCTGGTACATAATCATGTAGGCAGGATATATATATATATATATATATATATATATATATAT
>NW_015506820.1:174982-175250 GCF_001515645.1 Sinocyclocheilus grahami | reverse complement strand
CTTTATTGGAGAAAACATCCCTTTATCTGCAAATAGACAATAGCTGACACTTTTTGACCACCCACAATTTGCATAGTAGTCTTAAAGATAAAGCAGTAAAAGCCCGACATGTTTGGTAACAAAGTGGCACTGTGATTTGTTTCACAGGCTTCCTCATTCTACCGGATGAGATTTAAGATGATGCCCAGCAGCAGTTATGGGAAGAGTTTGGATCTCTCCAGGTTGACAGATGACGAAGCCAAGCATGTCTGGCAGGTGATCCAGAGAG
>NW_015506820.1:150327-174669 GCF_001515645.1 Sinocyclocheilus grahami | reverse complement strand
TGGCACATTAAGAATGGAGGATTTTGAGAAAAGAAGGAAGACCATGGAACAGAATATGGAGTAATTTCCTCGCTCTGTTATGCTGACTCAGCTGATGATCCAAAGCAATCTGGGCCCAGTTGTTTGAAAAGAAATCTGATCAGATTTCAGCCATCAGACTGGATCAATACTTGTAAATTAGTTGTTCAAAAAATGTATATCTTTCACTAACTTTCAAATTACGTGCAGACTTTCATTATGTGATGTTCTAACTTTGTAGTAAGACTATAGCATAGGCTACCTTTCATCCAAAAGTACAGAAAAGATTTCAACAGAAAGTAACAACAAAAAAAAAAAAAATTATAATATAATACCCCAAACAGCTGTAAATATCAAACAAAAATAATACATTAAATGTAATTGTCATTTATCATTGTATATTAATTAAAATGTCAAAAGTAGATTTTAACATTTGCATCCCATAGTATGGATTTGATTGTTGCCTGTTTGTTTTGTCTTTTTCTTATACTGTGTTATAATGTCTATTAAATTAAATGTAGCCTATTTATTTATTTATTTGTAATTGTTAAACATGTGTGGCATTTATTGAATAGTTTAGACAACTGTACTGAACATTTAAAAATAAAATAAGTTAAATTAATAGAAAGTCGTTATGGCCCTTTTTGGTCATTATGGGAACTTAATATCTCCTGGTCACTGAAAAACATGCATTATTCCAATGCGCCAAGATTATAACAAGGATTTTAGTTACTTAGCCTACTATGTAGTTGTTTTTCTCTGCTCCTGACTGACTTAGCCCGCCAATTCACAGATTGAGCGAATGTACAGATGATCGATAGATCAGTCAATCGATCGTTCCCGGTAAATCCCATTTCCTAAATCCCAACCCGTCCCGTTTTGGAGTCCTCAGGTAGCGTGCACCTGTGTCATATGACGCAAACAGTGCCACTAATATATTCTTATTTGCATTGACCACTAGAGGGCTATGACCTTAAATTTTTAACAATAAACAAAACCAAAAACCCGTTTCAGAGTGAAACCATTATTTAATAAATGTTATTATTTCGTTCCAATCATTTTTCATAAAACAAACAATTTTTCACAGTCAGCTTTCCACAATGTGAAAAATTTGCTACACAGCTGTGACACAGAGGGGTCATTGTGCTAGAAGGCCATCACTTGGGCCACAAAGCTTGAGAAATTGGCACATTAAGAATGGAGGATTTTGAGAAAAGAAGGAAGACCATTGAACAGAATATGGAGTAATTTCCTCGCTCTGTTATGCTGACTCAGCTGATGATCCAAAGCAATCTGGGCCCAGTTGTTTGAAAAGAAATCTGATCAGATTTCAGCCATCAGACTGGATCAATACTTGTAAATTAGTTGTTCAAAAAATTTATATCTTTCACTAACTTTCAAATTACGTGCAAACTTTCATTATGTGATGTTCTAACTTTGTAGTAAGACTATAGCATAGGCTACCTTTCATCCAAAAGTACAGAAAAGATTTCAACAGAAAGTAACAAAAAAAAAAAAGATTTATAATATAATACCCCAAACAGCTGTAAATATCAAACAAAAATAATACATTAAATGTAATTGTCATTTATCATTGTATATTAATTAAAATGTCAAAAGTAGATTTTAACATTTGCATCCCATAGTATGGATTTGATTGTTGTTTGTTTTGTCTTTTTCTTATACTGTGTTATAATGTCTATTAAATTAAATGTAGCCTATTTATTTATTTATTTGTAATTGTTAAACATGTGTGGCATTTATTGAATAGTTTAGACAACTGTACTGAACATTTAAAAATAAAATAAGTTAAATTAATAGAAAGTCGTTATGGCCCTTTTTGGTCATTATGGGAACTTAATATCTCCTGGTCACTGAAAAACATGCATTATTCCAATGCGCCAAGATTATAACAAGGATTTTAGTTACTTAGCCTACTATGTAGTTGTTTTTCTCTGCTCCTGACTGACTTAGCCCGCCAATTCACAGATTGAGCGAATGTACAGATGATCGATAGATCAGTCAATCGATCGTTCCCGGTAAATCCCATTTCCTAAATCCCAACCCGTCCCGTTTTGGAGTCCTCAGGTAGCGTGCACCTGTGTCATATGACGCAAACAGTGCCACTAATAAATTCTTATTTGCATTGACCACTAGAGGGCTATGACCTTAAACTTTTAACAATAAACAAAACCAAAAACCTGTTTCAGAGTGAAACCATTATTTAATAAATGTTATTATTTCGTTCCAATAATTTTTCATAAAACAAACAATTTTTCACAGTCAGCTTTCCACAATGGATTCACAGATTGAGCGAATGTACAGATGATCAATAGATCAGTCAATCGATCGTTCCCGGTAAATCCCATTTCCTAAATCCCAACCCGTCCCGTTTTGGAGTCCTCAGGTAGCGTGCACCTGTGTCATATGACGCAAACAGTGCCACTAATATATTCTTATTTGCATTGACCACTAGAGGGCTATGACCTTAAATTTTTAACAATAAACAAAACCAAAAACCCGTTTCAGAGTGAAACCATTATTTAATAAATGTTATTATTTCGTTCCAATCATTTTTCATAAAACAAACAATTTTTCACAGTCAGCTTTCCACAATGTGAAAAATTCTCCTGTCCAGCGCTGACGGTGGCACTCTCCACCTCGATAAAGCCAGTCATCCATATCCTAGTGTTTTCAATGTCAAACGATATTTCATGTTTGAAATATATATAAATAAATGTAAATATATTTCATGTTTCATGCCCACAGGTCTTCTTTTACACATTACAAATAAAAATAATCCGCATGCACAACTTTTTTATTATTTATTATTATTCATGCAGGGAACTCAAGACCAAAATAATGAAAGAGGACACCAAAAGAGAGCTGCTGGAATATCAGCCTAAACTCAGCGATTCTCTCTGCATCCGCTGTCTGCAGCCCTTCAAACTCCTTGTCAACAGCAAGCGCCAGTGTCTAGACTGCAAGCTATTTGTCTGCAAATCCTGCAGCCATTTTAACAAGAAGGACCGCGGTTGGGTTTGTGATCCATGCCACATGGCCAGGTGAGCACCTGACAGACAACTGAGTGGGATTTATATCTACATGACACGTGTCAAAGGAACAACATACAGAGAAATTAAATAAAACACAAGCAGAACAAATTTCTGTGTAAGTAATACAGAAAAGGCTACTTGTTGTAAACTGTCAAATTCAATTCAATGGGACAATGTATGTAAGAATGGTTTCTAAACAATTTGGCTCATGTTTCATAAATAAGGCCCAAGTTTGAGACTATTATTCCAATGCTTTGCATTGATGATTCATTTTCACCAGTTCTGCGTGCATTTAACTAAACCACAACCCTAAACAAAGGTCATTTCCTGCAAATAAACAGTTTGGAGGGGGAAAATCCTACTTTTCTCATGAGATCGGTCTGGATTGACTGAATAATAATGTTGTTCTTCTTGTTTTTGTCTTTGTTGCTGTAGAATCCTTAAGATTGGCACTCTAGAATGGTTCCATGAGAATGTACGCTCACGCTTCAAGCGTTTTGGGAGTGCAAAGGTCATGAATTCACTTTTCAAGAGGCTGAACAGTGACCGTGCCAGCTCTCAAACTGACCTCAGAGGTAGACTTCAAAAGCCTGTTTAATTGAGCAAGAGTCATTCATCTCAAGTAGTCCACAGATGTAATGTTTTTAATTTGAGCATAATACACACTATACCCCTTAAAAAATTAGGACTGAGACTCGAATCCTTGCCAACCTACCCTAAAAATTGATCCATTGGCAATTTTGATCATTATATTTGGACATACATTTTAACTCTAAGGAGCAAGAATGTGCAAAAATGTAATAAATACACATTGGTTAAGGTTAAACTAAGTAAAATAAAAATAAAAAAACTGGCAGTTTTGCATTACCAATACATAAAGAATTAGGAAAATTAAAAACTATCCTCTGATTGTAAAAAGCATTCAGTTGGACTAGTTAGCAAACTGCATTCTGTTTGTTCATTTCTATCAGGAATTTTATCCATTTAGAAAGTCAGATAGTTATTAAGAAATGAGATTTGATTCTTACTGTGTCATCAGTTAATATAAAACAATTTTTTGAAGCAATGTCTGACAGATGAATTACAGCAGGAACACTGAAGGCAGAGCTTAGAAGAGAGAGGCCCTCGTAACTTTGAAGGATTTAGTGAGGGAACCAGAGGGAGTGAGGGAGAGAGAGAACTGGCTGGGCCAAATCATCCATGTGATTTACTCCTTTACACAGTCACATGTCTTATTTCTCTCTGTGCCTGGACCTGAGTGTGTCTCTTTTATCCAATTTTCAAGCCCTGTCTGTCCTAAATACAGAGGTCATTGAAGGAAAATTGTTGTTTGGGTCAAATGAGATGAACAACTGCAAAAAGATGTTTTAATAATGTGCATAATATTTATCACAATATGAATAAATGCCAACAAACACCAACATGTTTGTTGGAATTGAAATTCCATTGAAATCTGGTGTGTTTTTTTGTGTGTGTGTTTTTTTTTTTTTGAGGCAGTGTTAGCTTTAGTTGAAGCCACTGTTTAACCACTGTTCAACAGTGGTTGCCTCCTGCAACCAATCACAGCTTATTTTCTGTCTCTGTCTTCTTATGTTTAACTTTTCATCTCTCGCTGTTCCTCCCTAACCCCCCATTTCCATTACATAGAGCCTCGAGATGATGACACGCACAGCATGCCTGAAGTTCACAGTAAGTAAAAAAAAAAAAAAAAAAAGTCCTGTTCCTTTGTGATATAGACATTTTGAACGCTGATGTCATGCAAGAATCTAAAGTAATCAGTGAATGTCTTTCATCTGTCCAAACAATACAGCAGCCATCTGCTCTCACATGTTCTTTGATTTAATAAGGCAAGGAACACGAAGAACAAAATGTCTGTGGAAGAAAAACATCTAACATAGCCATGAAAAGAACTGAACATAGAAGTATTGCCTAAAACATAGCTTTATAGTTATAAAAAGTATAATTTTTCATTAAATGTGGCATTTTCTTTACCAAAAAGAAAAATGTTACATTTTAAAATAGAAATATACAATACAATTAAAATTCATTTATAATGTTTTTAATTTCAAATAATAGCTGTAAACAATACAGCTATGTAACTTCACGATTATACAGTAGCTAACACTGCTTTACTATAACTATACTGCATTTTTGCTGGAAAATTGTGTCATGGGGCAAAACAAATAAGTTATTCATTTATAATTTACGACCCATTTTAAATAATGCTTTCAGGATTTAATTCGTCATTATCAATACTGTAGCTAAATCTCATCTATGTTAGCTATAGCTAGATAATGATAAACAACATATTTAAATAGTACTTCAGATTTGGACCCTGCTTATCTATCTGGCAGCTTCTATATTTGGAGCTATGAGAGAGAAAATTGTCTAATTTTTAATGACAGGTCCAAGAGAACACGTTTAAAACCTCCACTAAATCACAAACACATCATTTTGAATCGACCAGTCAGACTCAGTAATCATTATAGCGTCTCTTGTCTGAGATCAAAGATTCATGTTTGTAACTCTTGTCATCCACACAGCTGGTTCTCTGTATAGCCAGGAAGATGAGCAGTCTGATCGGGTCGACAGACGCCACTTCAGCCTGGTAATGTCCCTTAAAACGTCAGAAACTGGTGTTATTAGGGTAAAGGGGAAACTAGAGGCTGGACCAGTGCATCAGTTTGTTAGCAGTTCTTTCAGTTAAACCGTAGTGTGAGATCGCCCTCTGGTGCTCAAATCTGATTTTAGTTTTAACAAATACAATTTTGTTCCGTTAGGACTGGATTCTCCCTTGTTCTTATGATATGATTTTGATTCCTCACATTGCCACCTGGAGGTGGTTTTGAAAACCACTATTTTTAAGTCTCTTTTAAAAACTCACTTGTTTTCATTGGCCTATTAGGAATTATATTTTTCCTATTGTATTTCCTATTTGTGTTTTTTCTTTCTGGTTGCAGTTTTTGTATTCCTAATTTTATGATGTTGTTTCTTACTGTAAAGCACTTTGGTCAGTCTAGTGGCTGTTTTAAATGTGCTATATAAATAAAGTAAACTTGAAACCACATGAAAACAGACTATAATTTTAGGCAGAATACCAGCTTGAAGGCTATGCTCAATCCTTGTCTAAATCTGTCTGTGACTCAATCCCTGTTTAGTTTTATAGGCCTCAGAGTATACAGGAAAGAGAATAGAGAACAGGACTGGGGAATGAATTGAACCTGCATGAGCACATTTACTACCCACTTTGCTTTAAATTTTAAAACAGGGTTTGGCAAAGTGTTTATTTCCCTCCTGTAAAAAAAAAAAAAAAAAAAAAAAAATTATATATATATATATATATATTTATTTATTTATTTATTTATATTTTACTTTACATTTACTTTTTATTATGAGAAAGTCAGTATTATATTTTATAGGTTAGCTACCTTTATTTAAAGTTATTAGACAGATAGACAGATATTGGATGACACGGTTACTTTTTGATATTTGGGTTCTAGAGAATTAAAAATAAACATTTTCTTTCTCCTTTAAGATGAGAAAAGGCAGACGGCTACTCCCTGTTGATCCTCTTGATTTTAATCTAGGAGTGGAGAACTCTGCTTATTCTCGACCTCCCATACTTCTGGTTCGTATGTTTATGTTCTTACACATCTGATGTGAGAAATCAGCAAATGTTGTAAACATTTCATATGGCAAACACTGAAATACTGAAGCGTGCAAAGAAACATTACCCCAAAAAGTTCCTTCAATGGAGTTACCAGCTGCTTTGAATTTTAAATTGTCAGGACAAATGCATTTGATCGGCAATAAAGAATACACGGTTTGCAATGGTGTGAAAAATTAGGGATTTATCTACGCAGTGTGCTAAACAAATGATGCAAAGTGCTCCCACTGAGCATTTTCTGACTGCTAACAGTGATAAGACTGTGTGTTGAAATCTTGATTGTTTTCTCACTGAAGCAAATAATCACAAAATTTGTCATGCCAGTGCTGTCATATCAGGGTTTGTTTCTTTTTGTTTTCAGTACAGATTGTTACTGAATTGGTATACTAGACAATAATTCGTTTTAATTAAAATATTCTGAAAGTTTTGTTAAAGCACATGATTTCAGGTATAAAGTCCATGCAATATGTGACATTTAATTATGTGTTTATTAATTTATTCCTTCTTTTTTAAAGTATTCAGGTAGCCAAGAGAAAGTAACTCAGAGTAAGGACTCAGTAACTGAAGACGATTGGTCCACAACCTTTAAGCAGATCCTGGAGAATGGTGATGAGATGAAGGACATGTTGCAAATCAGCCAGAGAAGTCTGGACAGACCCTCCCATTTTGGTAAGATGTGCTGTCTGCTTCAATTTCCCTTACAGATTTCTGAGGATTTATATTTTTCCAAGACTCTGTAGAGGTGAATGGGTTTCCCCTTCAGGCCATCCCATGTTTTTTTCCTACTGTCAGCAAGATTTAGGCTACCTTGTGCTGGGAATATAAACCTAACACACTATAAACACAATAATCACTGTTAGAAACACTATAAAATAATTACACTAATCAAACTGAATTCCTGACTTGACTAAATCCATACCAGGCTATTTAGATAGACTCAGAAATTCCTCTTTATTTCATTTCGGCATTTGCATCATAAAATAACAGTCAGTGTTTTGTTTGCACTCTGTAGATGACTGTGCACCACATCTAGAACAGAGGATGACAAAATCTCGTTCCCTCTCCAAGATGAGCATCTCTTCAGCTGGCAGCTCTAACTATCACTTCCACCGTGAGCCTTCTTACAGCCTGGAAGACTCAGAGGATGATGATGAATCTGAGATGCACCTCATATATAGTCCTGCCCCACATAGGGAGCACTCACCAGATGAGGTTCCTCCACAGGTAAAGTCAAAAAGTCATGACAAAACCTGTGGAAATTATGACTTCATGAAAAAGTTCATGCAACAAATACATTTTGTATCTCTCTGACACTAGATTATTGAGCTCAACAAGCGTATGTCAGCAATCGAGACTCTTCTGAGCCGTTTGGAGCAGAAACTCATCTTGCCGGTAATTGGGGGATCAGCAGAACAAGTAAGTTTGAAGTAAATCTGGACAACCAGCATTTTATTATTTTAGGTTTATAAATGAAATGCTTTAAATATGCGACTGTACAAAGGTTTGGGGTCTGTATTTTGTTGTTGAAAGAAATGTCTTATGCTCACCAAGATTGCATTTATTTGATCCAAAAATACAGTAAAAACTGTACAGTTGTGAAATATTATTCAGTGCCACATGATCCTTCAGAAATCATTATAATACACCAATCTGGTGCTCAAGAAATATTTTTTATTATCAATGTTGAAAAAAGCTGTGCTGCCTCATTTCTTGCAGGATTCATTAAATATGCAAAATTGTAGGATTCAATAGAAAAGTCAAAAGAACAGCATTTCTTTGAGAATGTTTATATAAGAATTTAAAAGTCTTTACTGTTTGATCAATTTAATGCATCTTTGCTGAATTAAAGTATTAATTTCTTCAAAAACAAAAACAACAACAACAAAAACCATCTTAGTGACCACAAACTTTTGAATGGTATATGAATGGTAATTTCACCCTGAAAAGGAGAAACATGTCATCAACATTTCTGGATAAGTCCATAAAACGTAAATTAGCATCTCTGAAACACTTCTATCAATAGGACATATCGCATGAAGACCCTCCTTACTTTAAATCCTCATGTAGTTCTTCTACTCTCCCTTTAGGTGGAGCAGAAAGAGGAGGATCTGTCTCCAGCTGATTTAGAGGAGCTTGAGCTCAGGAAAAAGCTTGAAGAACTTACTGAAAAAATAAGTGACAAAGGCTCATCTGATGAGGAGGATGCGATGAGACCTTCAGAGGACTCTCCAAAGAAAGGGGCAGTTTATCATGCTCCAGCTATGAGAGGAGCTTCAGCTGGACCTGGGAATGTCAGACACGAATGGTCTCTTGAGGTTGAGTGGGTAAGAGTATGGAAACAGTCAGAATCTAGCACTAAAGAACTGTTAAACATAAAGTGTGAATATTTATTCATATTTCTTACAAATAGTTTAACAGTCGTTTGCTTTGAACACACTCTTCTGATCTTTCTAATTGTATACTTCAGAAAGGAAAGCCAAGCGTACCTAAATCCTTTAAAAAGCAGAAGAGGGTAAGGTCCTTTGAGTTTAGCAACACAACCAGCTGTGAGCTGTCGCAACTGGAGGGTAAAGTTGCAATGGCAGTGGCCAGCGTCCAGAGCACTCAAAGTGGGGTATGCCACTCAGTCTAAACATTCAAATTTACTCCACATTCCTTCTTCCAAAAGAGTCGCAAATCTCCATATCTTGCCTTAACTGTTTGTTAACCATTGCTCTTTTCTTCATGTAAAGGTTACAGACATTCAGAAAAGAATCGCTGCTTTGAGTGCTGCAGGGATGACAGTGGAGACGTCCCGCAGACGGGTATGTAGCAACCCAGCTGCTCAGAGTCACATATTCCTGTTTGGTTTTCCAAAAAACCTGGCTGTACTGAAACTCTATTTTTGACACATTTTGAGCTAAATTCTGTTGCGTTTAAAACAGTATTTTGTGGCAAGTTCAGAAAGAGGCTAAATACAGTTTTCTGTTCTTCCCTTTTTCATTCAGACTCCTCAGCCATCAAGGACGTTGCATGAATTTCCAATTAGTAAGTGCAAAGCTGTATACTGTATATTCAGTAACATGTGATCTGTCATTTACATTTAACTCAATCATCTTTGTGTTGTATAAAAGCAATGAGCTAAGTTTGTTTTCCTGTTTTGCCACACAATTTTGTATAAATGTCTTTGCAATTATATAACAAAATATCAAACCAAAAACATTTATTTTAAGCAAAACATTTCACAAACGGAAGTTTTTCTGGTATCAGATTATAAAATAATAGACATTGTTCAGAACTAAAACAAATAAAGACTGTTCCCAGATACACATCCCAAAATTTGTAAACCACAATTAGACATTTAAACCTAGTTTTATTTCACAGTTCACAGTGATTTTAATGCATTAATCTGATAGCAATCAGATCCCTTGCTCAGCTTCTGGAACAAATCGACTACCCACATCCTTTGGTCATGAAAGGGCCTTGAATTGAATTGGATTGAATTGAATTGCTTAACAGGTTGCCTTTTCAGAAAGTCACCAAAAGCTGTTTACTACTTATAATGTTCTTTTTGCTTTCTCTGAAGGAGGCAGCAATGAAGCAAGATCTCTACGAAAGCTGGTCATGTGAAGCAACTTCAGCAAGCTAGCACACTTTCACTTATTTTTAGTAGGCCATGATGGTATACAAACTCACAGAACATTGACAGATTCACATAAGCATATTTCATGTTAATAAATTCAGCTGCAAGGGTTTGTGGGACTCCTAGTTTAATAATATATGATTGATATTTGCTTTAATCTTTCATTAGATGAGTGTCAGATTTTTCTGAAAAATGAGAGTCTCGCCTTGTAGCATTGCTGTTTCTTAGAATAGAACATTTCTATCATGCACACAATAGAAATTGTTTGTCTACATTACACTTAACTGTTGTTTTGATAAAAGCTCATTATTTATATGAAAATATAGTCAATATTTAATATCTTAATTCAGATTCCTATGTAGTTTCTTTGATATATTTGATGAAATATTGTATCTGATATATTTTTCATATATTAAGTTTTTTTCTGCTAAATAAATATCTTAAACTACACAATTTTCTTTTCAGCACCTTGTCTTCAATGTCAGTGATGTATCAATGAATCAGTCAGCATTGATACATTGTCAAAGCTCAATATGCTGGGTTATACCGTTCTCCATATCCAAATGATCACATAATTTGCATATTTAGTGTAAGGATGTTTTTGAGTACATGCAAGCTGTGCAGTCTTCTCCCTCCCCCAGAGGGGGTATAAATTGGTGGATCAGTCTATCAGTGGATCCAGACGAGAATATCCTCAACCTCTGAGAACGACTCAAGATGCTCCAAAGTTTTCTTATACTCACAGCTAGGACAAGACTGTAAGACTACAAATCCTCTGAAAAACTGCTACCTTGAAGACACATTTATGCTTCCTCTGCACTCAAGGATCATTTTAACTGACAGCTGAGGATCACAGAATAAGATACCAAGAGGTGAACAGCTTGCAACATCCTGTAAGTTTAAATATATTGTAATTTACAAAATATGGTGTAAGACTTTTACTCAAATATTTATTTCCAATTAAGAATCTTGTGAAATTAGCAGCCTCAAATTAACATTAAATTGCCACCAAAAAATAAAAATAAAAAACAGTAAAATAATTTTTATGATTTGTATAAATGTGAACATAGAAACAAAAGTGTCAAGTGGAAAGCTTTTATTTTTTTAATGAATATGCTTCCGTTTGCCATTCATTCTTTCTTACAGGTGACATTTCTCTTTGTTAGGTGACAGACACAAAGCCATGGCTGTAAATCTGTGTGCTTTGCTCTGTATCCTTATGCTGTTAGCATGTTTTACGCAGCCAAAACCTCATGATGATCTACCATTACGCTCAATGGAGATAAGAGGTACAATTTTACTGAAAAACAAAATGTATGATACAAAATATCAGATGCATAATACTTCATATTTATAATACCATTATTTTTCTGTAGATCCAAACATTGATGCAGTGTGGTATAAAGGCAGAGGAATACGACCTGTTGGGAGATTTGGCCGAAGAATGGCACAAAAAGGGGAAGGATCATATTTTGGAAGGCACAGGTTCTGCTATCCTGAGGTCCTGGCTGTGGACTGACAATTTACATAAATTGATCTGCATCTGTTCTGTGAGAACTTATTTCAATACCTCTTTAACTCCAGTATATTTCATTTCAAAATTGCACACATTAATAAATGGGTTAAACCACTTTTCTTCTATATTGAGACATACATCTGAGTGAAACAAACTAGTGAGAAAAAAAAAATGTAGTTGATTAGATGGAAGCAGATCTGAATGAAAAAAAACATGGCTATCAATGAATCAGTCAGCATTGATACATTGTCAAAGCTCAATTGCAACATATGCTGGGTTATACCGTTCTCCATATCCAAATGATCACATAATTTGCATATTTAGTGTAAGGATGTTTTTGAGTACATGCAAGCTGTGCAGTCTTCACCCTCCCCCAGAGGGGGTATAAATTGGTGGATCAGTCTATCAGTGGATCCAGACGAGAATATCCTCAACCTCTGAGAACGACTCAAGATGCTCCAAAGTTTTCTTATACTCACAGCTAGGACAAGACTGTAAGACTACAAATCCTCTGAAAAACTGCTACCTTGAAGACACATTTATGCTTCCTCTGCACTCAAGGATCATTTTAACTGACAGCTGAGGATCACAGAATAAGATACCAAGAGGTGAACAGCTTGCAACATCCTGTAAGTTTAAATATATTGTAATTTACAAAATATGGTGTAAGACTTTTACTCAAATATTTATTTCCAATTAAGAATCTTGTGAAATTAGCAGCCTCAAATTAACATTAAATTGCCACCAAAAAATAAAAATAAAAAACAGTAAAATAATTTTTATGATTTGTATAAATGTGAACATAGAAACAAAAGTGTCAAGTGGAAAGCTTTTATTTTTTTAATGAATATGCTTCCGTTTGCCATTCATTCTTTCTTACAGGTGACATTTCTCTTTGTTAGGTGACAGACACAAAGCCATGGCTGTAAATCTGTGTGCTTTGCTCTGTATCCTTATGCTGTTAGCATGTTTTACGCAGCCAAAACCTCATGATGATCTACCATTACGCTCAATGGAGATAAGAGGTACAATTTTACTGAAAAACAAAATGTATGATACAAAATATCAGATGCATAATACTTCATATTTATAATACCATTATTTTTCTGTAGATCCAAACATTGATGCAGTGTGGTATAAAGGCAGAGGAATACGACCTGTTGGGAGATTTGGCCGAAGAATGGCACAAAAAGGGGAAGGATCATATTTTGGAAGGCACAGGTTCTGCTATCCTGAGGTCCTGGCTGTGGACTGACAATTTACATAAATTGATCTGCATCTGTTCTGTGAGAACTTATTTCAATACCTCTTTAACTCCAGTATATTTCATTTCAAAATTGCACACATTAATAAATGGGTTAAACCACTTTTCTTCTATATTGAGACATACATCTGAGTGAAACAAACTAGTGAGAAAAAAAAAATGTAGTTGATTAGATGGAAGCAGATCTGAATGAAAAAAAACATGGCTTAGATGAATCGTTCAAAATGAGATTGCATGCATTTAGAAAAGAGATTTCATTTCATACTTTAAAATGTGTCATTGTATCTGTTTAGATGATAAACTGTTAACAGATGTAGATTTACTTGGTGACTTCAGCGTCTGAAACATCTTGTTGTGTTAATGCTACGCTCAGTAGGATTTCATTAGAGAGGGAAAAAAAACAGACAAATACCACAGGTCTCTTCATTTATACTTTTATAATTTCAGTGTTTTAGAAACACAGGCTGGTGGAATGTTGGAGAAAAAAAAAATCATAATCTGCAGCAAATGAGAAGTACAGTATGTAGAGCTTATGCAGCTTAGTTCCAATGTCATTCTTTAACCAACAAACCTGATAACACTGAAATGTTGGAATTGGTTATCAGCAGCAGCTTTCTCAATTTGTTGTCACTGTAACTGGTACTATGACAAACAATAAATGTGATTAATCAAACCAAATGAGGTTAATTAAGAGGGGAATGGTCAGATGTAGATAGAATCTGCTTGAAGTTCTCAAAAGGCCATATGCATTTGAAAACTCCAGATGAATCCAAAAAGAGTCTTGGCAAAGGCAGTTCTTGTGGTCTGGAGATGTGCAAACGCACCTTCAGCGCATCCAGCAATGGGTCATGCCCGTTCATAAGCACCACTGAGCATTCCATAACAAATGTATACATTAGAACAGACTCTTAGAATCTGTAGAACTGACTTTCAGTGGTGGCCGAAAACAGACTTGAGGTAAGAACTCAAAAATGCTCAGCGGTCCAAAGAACGTTTCTGGATCGCTTCAATAACAACGTTTTTGAGGAGGGCGATTACAGAACGAGGGTCATCACTGCTCACCACAGCACTGCCCGATACGATCATGTTGGCTCCAGCCTAGAAATGTCAGAGAAATTAATAAAGATGAGTAAAACACTTCTTCAAATAATCTCTAATGAATATGTATGCAGTAAAGGACAGCTATACCTCGGCACATCTGTGGATGCTGTCTGGACCGACTCCTCCATCCACTTCAATGTCCAGAGAAGGGAACTGACTCCTGAGCCAGCTCACCTGTGGACACACCTGCATCTTTAGTGTGTTGTCTGAGGAATCTAAATGAGACTAATAGATTGTACACTTGCGTACCTTTGGCATCATATCTTCCATAAACTTCTGACCACCAAAGCCAGGCTCTACAGTCATGACAAGAGCCATATCAATCTGTCCAGCCCATGGTGCCAATCCCTCAACAGTTGTTCCAGGTTTAATGGCAAGACCAACCTGCATGAAAAACATGCAAAACTGTTGCTACAATTTATACTATAAGCATTTCAAGGTAGTTCACAAATATAAGATTTTTATCAAAATAAGAGTTGCTAATAAGAGTTTGCTGACACCTCCTTTAAACCAGTAAAATTCCTTCTGTTCTGCTCAAATTAAATTATCACAAGTCTTAGCCTCAGTTTAATTTATGCAACTTATAACATGCGTTACGAAAAAAAATCCTTTGTTAGTCAGCAGAGGGCGCCATAAGGTCATAGCAGTCAAAGCCGCAAAACATCTGCCAATAATATAAACAAAAATATGCTCAAAAAATTAATTAAATGAATAAAATTATTTAATTAATTTTTTATATGATATGCTTTCTCTATATTTTACGTGCTTTACAGTGCAAATTGGTAAGCGTGTTAATCATTATATATATTTACAAAATTGGCTGTTTTGCACAGACCTTCATGCCGCTCTCCCTGATTTCCTTGATGAGGTTGCCAGGGTTGGTCGTGGCTTCTAGATGGAAAGTGTACTGACTGGCTCCTGCTGCTGCCATGGGCTTCACCCATTGCTCAGGCCTGGATACCATCATATGCATGTCTGTAATAAGGCAAAGGGTAAGCAAAGCCTTCAAACCTACACAGAGCAAACACTGCAATGTTTCACTTATCTGGTTTATCCTAGACGCAATGTTTATTTAGGAATACAGAAAGAGAGTGAAAAGATGAAAGAACCCACTGTGTCTACTTTAGTGGATTACTAACAAAACTGTCTCAAAGAAGAGGGCCAGATTATTTGCACCTCAAATGAAACAAACTAGAGTAGATGCAATTTTACAATGACTAAACTCACCAAAAAATGGATCAGGTCCGATACTGTGTCGTAAACATTCCACCATAGGATGCCCAAATGTGATGTTCGGAACAAAATGCCTTAAGTAAATTTAAAGATGAAGGAAAGAGATTGAAGAAAGAAGAGTTAGATGTCTTCTGACACGCAACTCATCAACTTTTATCACCTCCTGTATATGTGGCACTTTAAATTAATATGGTACAAAACAGGGCCTGAACTCAAAATTAAATAGACACCATGCAGAATGGATAAGAGAGTTGCAAAATGTATAGCCTAAATTAGTAGTCACAGAAGGGGCAAAGTAGTTTGGGACCAAAACTATATACTCTGTTCAGAAGTTTGGGGTCAGTAAGATTTTAGTTTTTTTGTGAAAATGTAGTACTTTTGTTCAGCAAGGATGCATTAAATTGATTAAAAGTCACAGTAAAAACATTTATAATTTTACAAAAGATTTTTATTTTAAATAAATGCTGTTCTTTTGAACTTTTTATTCATCAAATAATCACCCCTGGCACCCCCTAAAAAATCCTGACAAAAATATTAAGCAGCACAACTGTTTTCAACATTGATCATAATAATAAAAAGAGCACCAAATCAGCATATTAGAATGAATTCTAAAGAAACATGTGACACTGAAGTCTGGAGTAATGACTGCTGAAAATGCAGCTTTGCATCACATGGATAACTTACACAACATTTTAAATTGTAATAATATTTCACACACATAAGTTACTGTGTTCAGAATTTTTTTTATGCGGCCTTGGTGAGCTTAAGAGACTTCTTTCAAAAACTTTTTTTTTTTTAAACTGAAAAACTTTTACATTGTAGCATATATACATTTCATACAATAATTTGGGTGAACAGTCTGAATGCTTGCTTGACTGATCCAGTCAACACTTAACTTGGTGTAAAAATTTAAAAAGGGAAGTAAGATAATTGTCTCACAGCAGTGCCAAGCTGTGAATGACTTCTTGTAACATTCCTCAAAATTGTGACACAGCATGGGTGAATTCATGTTGTATCATTCCTGTGCCAAAATGTGGGATAACTAAATGTTCTTGGTAAAAGACTTGAGTAATAATGGTATTGGTTCTCTGGGCCATATGATCGCTATGAATGCCTGCAGGTCAACAATGGGTGAGAAAATTAGATGAAGAATTCCAAACTTTATTCCTCACCCATCCATAACGTCAAGGTGCAAATAATCAGCACCGCACTCCATCATTCGCTCACATTCCCTCCCGAGCTGCGACAGATCGCTGCTCAAAATAGACGGTCCTATTTTCGCCGAGTACGCCATGCTGCCTCTGCCACTGCTGCACACTTCCGCGTTCACACACGCCTTTCAAAACAAAAGTCATGCGTCCTGTCATTATCGCCAAGAGGTGGCGCGATTGGAAAATAAGAAAACCTTCTGATATCTGCACCTAAAAGACCCAAATCATTTGACCCTGATGATGTATCTTATTATCGATCTTATACTGACCTTACTGTTCTGGAAGCTTAGGTTACCGATTTCATTAAGTGTGTGTTTGAGTAAGCCTACACCTGGCAGATAAAGATCTCATTTCATGTCTGAAATGTTTCATAATTCTGTAACCAAAAAGGATTTAAATAATGTAAAAACAAAATGTTGTTGTCAATTAGTTTGTTAGCTTGTTGAAGCATCACAATACACATCATTTCCCTCTCAAAGATAGTGAAACCAAAGGTGTGGTTTATAATTCACCACAGGTGTTCTGCAAGTAGTTGGACATTTCACATAAACATACATATCATTGTTCATTTGTAATTGAAAAAGAATATTTGGATGTTTTGGTGATGTGAATGAAATACCTACAGGGAAGTGAACAAAAGCTCAGGTTTCCTTGATCTGCAGGGTGTGCAGATGCTTTCATTTCATGTTAAATCATTTAAGCAGAGCTTTAACAAATATTTACCATTTAAGATGAATCCGGCATTATAAGCTTCCCATTACATGTTAAGGTTTGATTTATGTTGATATTAATTAGGCTTTCGGCTTTCACTGATGTATAGTGGCTCTGATTAGCTTGACTGTTTACTAAAGGACATCCTGAAAGCCTCTCTTTTCCGATCCTTTGAGTCTGGCTGATAACTCGGCCTGTGACGGATATGTTCTTTTCCCATCTCCTCCTCCACCGTCCTTCCATCTCCACAGAGGTAAACAGCTTCAATTGTCCATAGAATTGTTTGTCTTCCTGAACTGTTTTTTGTTCTCGGTTTGGGAGAGAGTAGAGAGAGAAGCTGACATTGTTAAATAAACCAGTGGTGTTCAGGAAGCATTTCACCTATTTTCACATTTATGAGCTCAAACAGACCTTACACATTCAAAAGAAATCCTCTGCATAAACCACTGATCTATAATAAACTGGATTGCTCATGATGTCATGAAAGCGAAGCCATCATTATATGTAGATCAGTGGCATAAACCCATTTGAGCTTAAAAAATGAGAACATGTGAAACATGTGAGAAACAAAAGCATCTGTACAAAAAAAAAAAACACAAAGCACAAAGGTGGGCTTTCAGGAAATATTATATACAACACTCCATTTCCATTTATTTATTTATTTATTGCCAGATAGTATCAATATGAAACATTTATCACCCCATATAAGCACAATTATACAGTTTGTGGAAAACTTTTATATGTACAAGTTCCATATGATGGAAAACTATGCACCAATTGTGTGAAAATATATAGAACAATAAACGGAATAAGCATCTGTCTAAAGTTTGACCCAAAGCCAGATATCCCAACCTGGTCCATGATGAACATTAATTTGCCGTGATATACCACAAGAGAAGGGGAAAATAGGGAAAATGTTTCCTTTTGTTTTAACACTTTTAGTTTTATATAATGGCATAGTGGGATTATAAGTGAATTTGATTTTTGTACATTTCAATCAAATAGAATTGGATACCGCGCAACATTTACTTTAGGCCCATGGCCCACAGTCAAGTTTGATTTTTGGGCACTTGTGTCATGGACAGGTCACTATCTGTTAATTTAACTTTCTCGTTTAATAACAATAACTCTGTGTAGCACCAAATGTAGATTTTTTTTTTTTTTTTTGTCGAGAGCACCATCTAAAATCTTTTGGTTCCTGCTATGTACAGTATCTGCAGGGAATGATGGTGTACATTGCCTCTGGGAATAGACTTGGCTTCTATCTCTTTCCTACAGGCTCTGACGTGAGAAACACTGTCTCAGCTGCATTCCTCTGGTTTCTCATATTATTGGACAGCAGTAGATCTCTGAGCCAACAGAAGAAACAGATGGTAAAAAATGAGAAGGGAGGATGGGTTTACAAAGTTACATTATTCTCAGTTTTTGCTGCAAGATATCATCAATACAAAAGAAAAACAGACTAAATACTAAAATGAGTATTCCCTAAAAACAGAAATCTTGTTCATTTATCTTCTGCTAAAGCCTGTATAGAACAATTCCGTTTGTTTAGTCTTACATTCCTGTGGCATTAACACAAAAAACCAGAGCTTTTATAAGATGAGCCAGGGGACAAGTCTACATACATTTCTGCTCTTTGGCAGATACAGTGTAACATAACATTTCCGTATGCTTCTGTGTTTCTTGCAATCATTATAAATACTATTATACTAATAATATTTATGATATGCTTAATATTAAATGTATGTGCTGCCATTGAATACTTTATTTAACAGATAGAGTATTGTGATATAATAAAAAGTAGTGCTTTTAAAGCAGCAGCTGATAAAGCTTCTTGAGATTTAATGAACAATGTTCTCTTGTCGTCAAATCTGCAGACGTATGCTTGTAGCTGTAGGCAGACTTTCTGTTTGGTTAGTATTGTGGTGCTGTGGTTTGGATCATGTTCCTCATGGTGAGTTTACCTGTCATGCTATGCCGCAGTGATGAATGATACCTCCAGGGAGTCTGCAGTCACCTGTTTGTTTATTGATGTAAATGGAGCTGGGTACTAAACAAGCCAAATGAAACAGTCAATGTTTTAGTACAGGAAAGGACCAACTAATGTGAAAAGGCCATTAAGGTTGACAAATGTGTTGGCAGAAAACAAACAAACAATCTATTCTAATGAATATATCCAATATGTAAATGAGTTGTGTGGGTTTAGATGAATGTAATAACAAAACAATCAAATAATTCCTATTATTTAGCTGGTAACACTTTAGGGACAAATTCTCACTATTATCTAGTTGCTATTAGTATGCATATTACTAGCATATAAAAAACAACACTTTGGTTTGGGGTAAAGTTTACATTATTTACATGATTCAAGTTTCTTTGAAATATACCAGTTTGAAGTGCTTGTATGAGAGTTTGCAGTGTCACAGAGTTAATGACATTGCTAGAGAAAGCATAGATGCATTAAAGTGTCTACTGGAGGAAGTCCAATGTCAATGTGACATAAAATATGTAAATAAAAAGATGATTCTTTAATGCTGAAGTTCCTATTGTGGATCAACCTTTTTAATTTGCTAAATCACAGAGATGCATTGGGTCTTTGTCTGATTCAGGGATCCGCTTTGGGACACATGGGCATGTGGATGAATAGAAAGAATAGTGGGTGGGAAAAACCTGCTTCCCTGGTTTACTAATCAAGCTACAGTTTCCGTGTGAAACACAATCCTATACATATTTGATTCAGCATATTGTATGAGCTGATGTTTCTGGTGAATGTGAAAAGGGATAGAGGATTGTTCTGCTCCCTTTACCAAAGCAGACCAGAGGTTCCCGTGGGAATTTATGCTGGGTCCATAGGAGAAAATCTTACATTTCAGGGATGTAAAAACAAGACTCTGTGCCCATCTGCACACACACTTATCTACCTCTAGAGAGAAACTTGACTCTCACTGACTTCTCCTTGACTGTGGGTTCAGTTATTCATCACTTAATGAATGCTTTTTGTCCAAAAAATTGTCTTGCTTAAGGTCGCAATGATAGAGGAACTGAGAAATTCTCGATTTCATACATCTCTCCCCTTCCAGGGATTATTTAAAATAAGAACCAACCTAGAAATTTTAACTGTGCCACCACCCAATTAAGAAGAAATAGAAGTTCATCATTCGGTGGAGAGAACAGACAGAATGTATTATTCACAAAACAATAATATATTTGTCATATGCCTAATGACTCTGAAGTCCCCTATTGAATTTACAGTCTACTTTAGAACTGTAGGCACGTATTTTCTCTGGAATCCTTATAGGGGCTGAATGTTTCTGCATGAAAAAAAAATGTGATGATGTGTTTGGCTAGAGCCCAAGTGACAACATTAGGTCATTGATACTTTATGAGTCAAAGTAGAGTAAAAGATGATCTGTTCTTTAAAAATACATTTCTATTTGTTTTTTACTCTTACATAACCACAGTTTGTGACCCATCTCCTTCTGACTAGTAATAGTAAGTGACAAACTCTAGAATATAAATGTATTTGACACCAACAGGTTGAGAAGCTAAAGCTTTTACCATTAAAGCAAAAAAGTTAAATTTCAGGATGTAGTAGAGATGACAAGTAGACTGCAGTGAACTTGACCAGTCAGTCACAGTCCTTCTGAAAATTAACTGTTTTCCTTTGAATAGTGGTTCAGCTGTAGTTCACTGTCACATATCCACATCTTATGAATGATGTAACTGTATATGTGTGGACTCACCAATTGATATCTGTTTATCTGTGAAGGTAATAAAGAGAAGGTGGAAAAGGATTCAGCCGTAACGAAAGCATGGAAGAAATAAAATGAGATGTCCTTTCCAGTTATCCTTACCAAATACTGTATCTGTTCAGGTTCCTACGAAAACATTCTGACTGAGGAAACTTTTGAGAAGTTGGGACAGGTTTAGCCTTTTTTGGCAGTTTTTCAAAATGTCATTGTCACAGTAACTCACCAATGACATGGCAGTAATGTGAGACATCAATATTTGTAAAGGAAAAGTGAAAAGAGAGAACAATACCTCAGTGTTGTGGCCTTGACACCAGCAGTTAGAGGCTATTGTTGGGAACTGTCAGAAAGTTTCACTTAAAAAAACTGCCACAACTGTCACTATTAATAAAGTTCAAGTCTTAATCTCCTTGTGTCAATTTCAAGTAGTTTGAATCTGTAATCATTCGCAAGTGTAGTGTAACTGCAGCTTATTAGATGCATCCTGCAGCATCTCTCTTTCATTCAGCTGCCTAAAACCTATAAAACTGCTCAATAACCCTTTAAACTATATAGTCAGCAACTCTGCAAAGAGCTACATGGGACCACCCAACTCTTAAGAGACAATATCTATCATTCCTGCTGTACACCAAAAAACCCTGGAAGGCATTTATAAGCCATGGGTGCCCTCAGGAAATTGCTATGGGTTATTTGAATAGCCGTTTTCAAATTTGGAGCAAAATAAAGTTGAATTAAAATGATTTCTTGCAACATAACAATCACACCTCAAATGTGAATTTTGATACCATTGAGTATGTTAAAAGCACAAGTTGCTGCAGCACATAACTACAAGTTACAACTACCACAAGAATGTGACTTTGCATGTGTGTGACGAACATTGTAAAAACAAGTTGTCATCAGCAGTATTAAATGAGATGTAAACATACCTAAATCTGCCATACACAAAACATATTCAAAACATTTGCCATGTTTATGGTGAATTTACAAATGAATGGATGTAATCAGATTTTATAATGTGACATTTATTATGTCATGGAAAAGTATGAGAACTGACATCAAACAACAATGTCAGAAAGCAGAACCTTTCCTTGTCAGTTCCTGCTGAAGAATCAAAGACTCTGTAATGACATTGAAGTCATTGAAGTGTTTTCATGAAGAGATACTGCAACTGAGGAATCCAGGACTGACATGAAATATAGATTAGACAAATTTGGTCCTGACAGAGAAATATAAACACTTATTACACTAGAGATGAAGAATGTGAATACGTGATTGTGTGTTTATGTTGGACACATGCATTTTAGCATGTGTCATGTAATGTATGTGCTTGGGGTGTGTGTCCGTTCTAGAGTTTTGTGATGTTTTGATAAAGTTTGTTTGCAGGATTTATACTGCAGCATTTAGACGCAAAATTCATAAACAGTATCAGCTAACTCAAAGACAAATCTTTTTAGCTTTGTTGTAAAACCAACATACAGAAATACCGGCTGTTCACATTACACGCCATTCTGGGCTGTTCATTCAGCCGGCATGAACCAGAGGCTCTCTGCCTTGTTCTCAAATCCCTTTTGGAGCACCAGCCAAACCACAGGAAGAGACTAAAATGAAAAACAATATTTGTCTTCTGAAGACTGATTCTTCAAGCAGAAATATAACGAAGAGCTAAGACGAAATAACAAATACAAGTAATATTGTTGTTGTACAATATTAAGTTCCATAAAAAAGGTGGTAATTAATTAATATTAATTAATATAGCTCAGTACTTCAATGTATAATTACACTGTATCAAGGACACCTTAAAAATGTAACAAAAAGGTTAATTCCAACTGACTGCCATTTTAGATATTATATTATATTATATTATGAGGCATTGCCTTACTGTCTAGGTCAAAGTATTTTTCTAAATACAACAAGGTTATGTCTTCATGGTCTCTAGAAAAAGTGTCTCTATATTCTTGTGAAATGCTGTGATGCATTTAAACCAGGGGTGGCGAACTCCGGTCCTGGAGAGCCGCACAGTTCCAACCCTAATTAAAACTCCCCTGCCTGTAGATTCCTAGTAACCCATCAGACCTTGATTAGCTTGTTCAGGAGTTTTTGATTAAGGTTGAAGCAAAACTCTGCAGGGCTGTGGCTCTCCAGGACCGACGTTCGCCACCCCTGATTTAAACCTTTAGTCTCAGCACTGTTCAAATTCGCTATTCACTGTCTTTGCTGTTGGGCAGCCTGTAAACTGAGGCCCTGTATAAAACTGCTGTGAGTCATGACCTGTTTCAAACTGGTGGTCTCTTTTCTTTTTCCTGTGTGAGTTTAATACAGTCACAGCCTACATTCATGACAATGTTGTGTTTGAAAGAATACAGTTTTATAAAGTGTTGTTTTTATGGCGTTTGAAGTTTGTGAACGTTTGACTGTGTTGTCTAAGTGCATAACAGTTTTGTTGTGTTGTGGTGCCATTTTCCAGACATGAACACTTTGAACATGACAAAATAAATTAATAGCTGCTGAGAAAGACACAGGGGATGTTTAGGGATGAAAATGTGTCACATTATGACTGGTGTGAGAACGGAATTAACAGATTAGAGACTAACTGAATCCAAATGAGTTCAAGAAGAGTTAATCAACTAAACTGCTAATTATGGAAAAACTCTTCAACTATACAACAATAATCTTCTTTGATGCTCAAAAGTGTGGAACATACTGAATGAGTTAGTTTGACTTTGTGTTTAATCCATAATCATGCTGTGGTTCTTTATGAAAGATAAAATGATTAAAAACTTTGGGACAATAATATAGCATCGTTTTTTTTTTTTTTTTTACTTTATGCAGCCAGCCACGCTTTCATAATATATCGTTTTTTTTTTTTTTAAGAAATATCAGAAACCTTGGGTTTATAAATACAGCTTTGAAAAACAGAGATAATGTTGAATTATAACATGGCAGCTTTTGAACAACCATGGACTGTGTACAGAAGACTGTGTCTTTTAGATTCAGCCGCTAATGCAATCTTAAGAGGTTTTGCTCAGGCCTTGCAGGTGTCTAAATACAGCGTTGAAAGTATCATAGACTTGACATTGGTTGAGTTCAAATCAGCATAAATCAGACTCTCATGTGTCCTTGTTCTGCCTCTGCATTTGTTTGATGTGGAAATGCTGCTCAGAACTAGCTGACAAAGATGGGGGGGGGGGGGGGGG
>NW_015506820.1:142771-150170 GCF_001515645.1 Sinocyclocheilus grahami | reverse complement strand
GGGCAGGGGCGGGGTGGGGGGGGGGGTAATCGAGGGGAAAAGGGTTTTACTGAGTTCTACTGAATATGCTAAACCTCTACAGCTTGGTTTTGGAACCTCTAAAAGCTAGTAAATGTTTAAACCCTTTAATTCCATCAAAATATACACTGAAAGAGTCAGAGTTTTATAATGTTTCACTGTAGGGTTTTGATTGTGTGGTTGTATCGTTTCTGCAAGTTTAACTGAATTTATTGAACTGTTGTATGAATTACATGGCCAAATTACAACTTGTCCTGATATGCTTGTATGATATTGCTTAATTATTATTTGCATAATTTCCATGCGTTAAGTAGAATCAACACAAGTTTATCTTGAAAATTGTTCTCTTGTTTTTAAATTGAACATTTCATTCTAGAAAGCTTCTTAGAGTTTATAGGTCAGCGTGAGATACTGAAAGAAGAGATGAGACAGTACATTTATTTCCATAGTCATTTATGTATTTCCAGTTATATCCGTTTACATTTACAAAATGTTCTACATATTTTTAACACTTTAGCTGCATGTACAGAATGTGGTTAAAGCTTTTTGACTGCAATTTAATATCCTGTATTTATAACATATTGAGATGTGTTTTCAGTTAAACCAAAAACTTCCACCACTGTTGTTTGAAACTGTGTTGTAGCCATTACCTTTAAGTTTTTATGATGCCCTTAGGATGTAAATAAAAAGGGGCCACGATTGTTGAACAGATGGTGAACCAGTTATACTCTACAGGGTTGATTTTGATAATCAAAGATAAAAGGTATGGCTAGATTGAATCCATATTAATTCCAGCTCACACATGGGTTAATCCTAACCATGCATCATATTCCATCAGATAGCATAGAGAAGCTATATATGCAAATGTGTGAAAGAAAAACGTTTTATAGAAGACATATTTGATGTGTCATTATTTGTTAAATTACACTGAGATCTATTTAATAAGCATTGTGAATCAAATTATTTATTCCCAAGCACATTTAAGTATTCAGTGTTCCAACAGAACTCAAAAATAACAAAAATTGATGCAAGTAAAGATAAATATAACAACATACTTAACTTACTTTTCAGATAATTGAAATATACACATCTATAAGAGACAAAATATGCTTTAAAGTAAATGCCCTTCCAAGTACACCCATGAGGCCCTGTTACAAGCTGACAGCCAGTCATAAAACATCATATACACACATGAACAAAACCTACAATGAAAACGCAGTCGCACAATAAAAATCCAGTTAAAAATAAGTTATTTTTGACTTGTTCCATCCTTCAAAACATGTTGGGATGTGCTGTTGCGGAGAACATGTGAACACTGACTGTTCAAAATACAAAAGTAATGCCAATTCTCTTGCCACAGACACAAAAGCCCATCTTTTGTCAAAGAAAGTGCTTTTCACAATTGAATCAGTAGCAATTAACCTAAATATGAACACATTTAAGCAGAGACCTAGAGCTACATCACTATACTGTTACATATAAATAACATTTTTTATGAACTTTATCACAATTTTAATGGTTTGTTGACCTTAGACAGTCAAATAAAAATGTTATATAAAGTATTTTCACTCAGAAATTGCTAGTAAGTTTCACAAATAATTATGAAGAAACAGCAAGTAACAGTAAATTAAACATGAAATTTAGAAGTAGAAAGACTGACATTGTATTTTTTCTTGTAAAACTAACTCCAATAATCTTTGTTTTATTTACAGCTTCATTTTTTTTTCACAAGCCTTAATTTTTGCATATTGCATTATGTATCATATTATGATGACTGAAAGCCATCAAACATTTTTGAGAAGTCATTATTGGACACAATTATGATACAGCATCAAGCTGTAACACACTAAAATCAGGTGCTTCAAAATGACAAAATTTAGGCTACCAGTTCATTTGGAATCAATTCATTGTTTGAGTGTTCATGGTTCTGATGTTAAAATATACTATCAGTCTTTGGAACATTTCAGATGAATTGATTAGAATCTTTGGTGTCACTGCTTTGGTGTCATTTGCTGCAATTTTGACAGAACGCATGGTAAATTTGACCAGAATTTAATGAAAACATCTCAAAGTGGTTCTGATTTTACCAAATCCCATCAGTCTTTGGCACATTTCAAATGAATTCTTCAGTATCTTTGGAGTCACTGTTGAGCATTTGAAAAACATTTAGTTCTCTTTATCTAAATTTCAGAAAAACATGTCAGAGGACTTCATGTTTTGAAGCAGTGCAGAACTTCGGTTGAGGATGCTGCTCTTGAGGGTCCTAGCTCACAGCCGTAGGGGTGTCCACCATTGCGTACTCCATCTCGGTGCCCTGAGAGCCCTCCATGAGTCGCTCCAACCTCGTACGTTTGGAGTATTTAAAGATGAAGGCTTTCATGAGGTCATAGCGGTAGTGACGGTGAGCAAAGCTGTAGACCACGGGGTTCACACAGCAGTGCAGCAGCGACAGGCATTGCGTAAGGTGCAGCGCCAAAAAAAGGCCGTTCTCTGAACTGCAACCCAGCGGGAACACACCTAGCATCGCTAGCGCATCGGCTAACAGCACAGCATGATAGGGTGCCCAGCAAGCTATGAAAACCACTATGTACGTGAGGATGACCTTCCTGCTCACGCTGAGATCCTGGTCGCCATTTGAAGGGGAATGAGAGGAAGAGGAAGCCAGAGTGTTTGCCAACAGCGCATAGGACACTGTTATAACAGGGAAGGGTATGACAAAACCAAGAACCACAAAACTCAGCTGAATGCCCACCATCCACTGCAAAGGGTTGTCTTGTGGATATACAGGATGACACAAAGTCACATGACTGTGTAGTGACTTTACAGACTGCAGGAAGTATGTGTCAGGTATGGAGGCGAATAAAGCAAGCATCCATGTTACCGCACACACTAAACGTCGTATTTGTCGTCCTCTTCTGAGAGAAATCTCCCCCGAGTGGACCACCGAAAGATACCGGTCCACACTCATGCAAGCCAGGAAGAAGATGCTGGCGAAAAGGTTGACGCTGAAGAGTAGATGTGTGAGCTTGCAAGCCGCCTGGCCAAACGGCCAGTGACCGCCCTGTGCCCACGAGCTCACCCACACCGGGAGAGTAGCGACCACACACAGGTCAGCCACCACTAGGTTTAATATATACAAGTGTGTGTCGTGGTAATAACGCTGTGAACGCAAGTTGACCCACACTACTAGCACGTTGGCGGCCAGGCCCACAACAAAAATGAAGGCGTAGAGGGTGCACATAGCATGGAGGAGAGCAGAACGGTTGAAGGATGTGAGGCACATTTGCATTTCCACCTGCGAGTTGTTGTCACTGTTGTCTGTGAAGTTTAATTCTTCCCACATAGTGAAGAATTCAGTCAGTTCACTGGCACTTAGACTCATCTTCTCATTCGGTGGTGAAGACTGCAACTGTTAAAGGAGAAGAAACAGAAGTTAAACACCCATCAAGATGATGTTCAGCTTTCTCTCTTATGTTTAGCATAAGGTCTATGTCCTCGGGTTATTAAAAATCAATTAATTAAATAGATTTTGTGGTAAAATATTACCTGGACATAAATATGGAAAATATAATAAAATATAATGTAATGTAATAAAATATATTTTAATATCATGGATTGATTTTGGGTATCATTTGTTAATGAGAATTGATTAAATTATAATGTATTATGCATGTTATATCATTGTATGTTTATTTTTTATTTTTTGCTGTTTATTACTATTAAGTGTTTGTTTATGTATGTATATAATGCATACCGAAAATATTTGATATTAACTATATATTTGTTAATAGCACACTACCGCTCAAATGTTTGTGGTCACTAAGTTATTTTATAAAGAAATTAATAATTTTTTTTAGCAAGAATGCATTAAATTGATCAAAAGTGACAGTTAAGACATTTATAACATTACAAAAGATTTCAAATGAACGCTGTTCTTTTGAACTTTCTATTTATCAAAGAATTCTTAAAAAAAAAATACCATGGTTTCCACAAAAATATTACTCAGCAAAACTGTTTTCAGCATTGATAATAATACAAAATTTGTCTTGTGCAACAAATGGGCTAAATATATTCAAACTGAATTTTGAACTGTAATAACACTGTAATAAAAAGTTATTTTTCAATTGTAATAATATTAAAAAAATATTACAGTTTTTACTGTATTTTTAAATAAATAATGCACAGGTGAAGGGACACACAGGGACACAAGTGAAGTTTGAACCTTTTTCTATTATTTATTTGACATAAGACCTCCCAATCATTGAAGACAAACCTGTCTATGGCACTCGAGCATTGCATTTTTGTGAAATTGCCACTGCATCCTATTATCATTTCATGGTTCAGCTTGGTTAGAAAGTTGACACTACTTCAAAAGCCCAAAGCTGTTTGGCTTCTAGCTAGTCATGTTAAAGTAACCTTTAAGCTGGTTCTGCTTTTCAAAAATCAAAGTGACTCAGTTCTATGACTTCACAGTGATTTCTGTGAGCAAAGTAATTTCAGTTTAGGGATTTTTGTCACGCCATCTTAAACATCTAAGTGGTCCGTTCTAAAAGACATGTTGCTATGTGGTTGGTGAGGTCACAGGCCCTTGACCCTTGATTTTTTTTCTGGTCACTAAATCCTTTTTTTAGTGGAACCTTTCAATCTCCAGCAGAGATGCCACAAAGGATGAAAATGTCCGTGTAATGCTGTTCTGAATTAGAGTAAATCTATAAACATATAAAATAAGTCTGTCTCATGTTATGTTGCAGGACTTATAACACGAAGAGTGTGTGACTGTTTATGTACTAAAATGTTATAACTAGGGTCTTGAATTACACATAATGTTCCTGTGCAAAAGGAAATTTCCTGTTACTCCACCGGTATTCTGTTTGAAGTTCATTACAAAGGGGAATCTAATTGTTTTCCATTTAGTAAGTACACAATAGTGTTGTTTGATAAATGCTTTTATTCTTTAACCCTAAGAGGAAATAGTTTAGGAAGTTCATAGCACAAAATGTAATCAATGAATCCTTTAAGGACTGAAACATGTGGAGACAGACATGCAAACACTCTTTGCCTTGTGTCAAGGTCCCTATCTATAAGAGATGCTCCACAGCACTGCAACTGGCCATTTAAACTCTGATAGATGTCTGGATGGGCTTCCAGCAGTATACAATGGTAGGTAAGCAGCAAGGACACTGGAGTGTCAGAGGTCAAATGATTTATGACAACAGACACCTTGAGGGTCTTGAACCTGTGACACTGCTCTTGACAGGATGACAGGATGTTGGAAATGAAGTCATTATTTGCTCAAAATTGTGAATTATCTTTGAAATGGTGATGGGCATAAAGATACAATTTATTACTGGTTAAAAAGTTTTTTTAGTACTCTGTAGTTTCTAATCATTGGCTGTGCAAGCTCTCTAGGCCATAAATGCAGCAAATGTTTCTTTCTTTTCAATTAAAACTAAATGAATTCCATGTTCCTGCACCCCAAACTAATCTTGTGTTTCGAGTGAATTTATTTATTTTGAGGTTACCGATTTCGACAAATGTAAACAGCGTAATAGAATGATACATTGAGTAAAGCTCTAAGCATGAGCTAATATGACAGACTGGGATTACTGGCAGCAAATACAAAGCAGAACGTATTTATAAAGCCAAACCAAGGACATAATGAACTATGATGAAAATGCTTAACATATGTGAGCTTTTTCCTCAAATGTACAATCTACAGTAACTATAACCTTCCACAGCATCGATGTGACGATACACGATACAATATAAAGAATATTGGGTTTTGTGTAAGCTAACTTTTCCTTTACCCAACTGGCCTGCACCCTAAAATAAAACTGGCAAAATTTTCACCCCAGAATACATATTTTTTTTGTCATAATTTACTCACTCTGATGTTAAGGGAGAAGTCATACATGAGGGTGAGTATAAATGTTGTTGTTGTTTGTTTGTTTGTTTTAATACTTTTTAATAAACGTTTGCTATAATTTACTTTATAGAGTAGATGACAAATCTATGGACAAATCTATATTCAATCGAAAATGCTATAATGTACGTTAAGTTTAAGTAAATGTACTTTATTATGATAAGGCATAGACTTACTTTATCTCTGATTTTCTCAAGTAAAACCCAAATTGGTTTGTGCGCCCCTATACGCAGTTATCCTGAAGTAGTCAACAATACTAAAGTTTTTTTAAAATATATGCTACATAAATCATAAAGCGTTTAACATTTTCAGCATTTCTGTTGTCAATATTAATCTTTTTAATACTTTTTAATAAACGTTTGCTATAATTTACTTTATAGAGTAGATGACAAATCTATGGGCAAATCTATATTCAATCGAAAATGCTATAATGTACGTTAAGTTTAAGTAAATGTACTTTATTATGATAAGGCATAGACTTACTTTATCTCTGATTTTCTCAAGTAAAACCCAAATTGGTTTGTGCGCCCCTATACGCAGTTATCCTGAAGTAGTCAACAATACTAAAGTTTTAAAAAAATATATGCTACATAAATCATAAAGCGTTTAACATTTTCAGCATTTCTGTTGTCAATATTAATCCTAACGGAAAGCGCACGGCGTAGTGTTGCCATGGTTACGTGATTTACGTCCTCAGCGACTTCTGTTATCATTATTACCAAACGTTTATTTTGCGCTGTATCTAAGTAACTTATACTCTGTACAAGTTAATCTTTGTTAAAACATAAACTATATGAAGTGTTTACAACTTTATTACAAAACCCCTCACACTAACAAAAGAGCTATCATAAAGAAGATCTGCTTTTAGAAAAATTAAAAATAAATACTAATAATAATATCAACAAAAAAAAAACGATCTTGCTGGGCTGTTAACAAATCGTCTAACTTAGTGTAGTGCAGGTGTCTCAAACAGGTAGTAGTGTAACTAATCTAGCCAACTAAATCTCCTCAAGTTTTTTGCTCGTTCTTAAGGACAAAAAGATCTTTCTTACCTCTGGCATTTTGGCTTTAATGCTTGATCAGTGGGCAATATGAATCCACGGTTTCGTTCTTATCCGCTGAGGAGGTGAAGTGATTCGTTGGCGCTTGTGCTGCAGGTTGTTTAAATAGAGAGAATGAAAGTGACGCCCATCTGCGCCTCAGCCTCAGCCTCCACACACTCATATATTACTAGTGACACAACACTGTTTGCCACATGGATGCCACGAGATATATATATAATTCATTTTATTTATTCATTCGTTTATTAATTAATTAATTAATTTCATTTTCAGGGTTACGTTGTCGGCACGTCATGAATGAAGGTGAAGGAGATAAATAAATAAATATTTGTAAATAAATATTTTTAAATAAATATTTATGTATTTCAATATTTTATATATTTCGATATTTATTTAA
>NW_015506820.1:142356-142761 GCF_001515645.1 Sinocyclocheilus grahami | reverse complement strand
TATATATATATATATATATGCAAAATTTCAATATTAGAAATATAAATAATTAATGCAAATATGATATAATTGCAAAGTAATAAATAAAATAATAAAACTAATAATAAAATAAATTTAAAAATACACTAAATTAATAAATAGAAAGGAAAAACAACTTTGTCTTCTGCTCCTAAATGTAGGCCTATTAGGGTTAACCAATAATGTAACTTTGTTGAGCACCTCTCTCGCACCTCAAAGCCTTAATTTTCTATGCCTGATTACACATTTTGAAACATAACCGCCCAATACGACAACCTGAGATCCTGAATAAAATAAAATAAAATAAAATAAATAAATAAATAAAAATCTGTCAAAACCAGCAGTGGCAGGAAGAGTCAGCAAAACCACAGAGCAACGGCTACCATG
>NW_015506820.1:141858-142266 GCF_001515645.1 Sinocyclocheilus grahami | reverse complement strand
TATGGGGAAGACATGGGGTATGTAATGGTTTTCTTTATCCTCTGGCACAGAAAATGTCTGACCTCATGAAGGACATGAATCGATGAAGGAGTGATTGTTTCCATCATGATAACCTGCATGAAAGGGCAGCCTCAGCATGCACGGATATCCATTGTCCCCGGCTATCAAAAATATCAGAGCAGATTTCAAAAAGTCACTGATAAGCATCCTGGTTCTCCTTAACACTTGTGCCAGCTTCTTTGTCAGAGCTTTCTTCTACATACACAGGAGGGGAGATACCTTTTGGCGAAGGCTTTGAAACAGAGACTGAATGAGGTGAATTAAGGAGGGAAGAGAGCAGGGGTCCAAAGCTGCTGGAACAGAGGAACAAATCTCCGTCTGCTTTTCAAACACACACTTTCCCCCTCC
>NW_015506820.1:91918-140266 GCF_001515645.1 Sinocyclocheilus grahami | reverse complement strand
ATGATTTCTGAAGGATCATGTGACACTGAAGACTGGATTAATGGTGGCTGAAAACTCAGCTTTGCATTACAGTCATTCATTACATTTTAAAAGACTGAACATTTGATCTAATTATTGCACCCATGATAAGCATCATAGACTTCTTTTAAACCGTAAACTGTATGGTAGTGTACAAAAAGTCATTTGAAGTTTATTTTTAAATATTTAGTATTGCATGTGCACAAATGGAGTTTATTAACTTAATCTCGTCATTCAGTAATGGAAAAACATCCTGTATTTCAGCACACTACAGCGGCTGAGTTGCTGTTCCATAAATTAACTAAGATCACGCATACGGGGTGTACATCAAAAAACATCTTTCGCCTCCAGAAAGAAGCACGGCTGTGAAATATGCACATGTGGTGAGTGCCATCGTGTGAGGAAAACAGACTTCAGGCCATGCCATTGTGTTCCAGGTGGTTCCAGTTTCAAGCCTCCCCAGTGTGCTTTCTCAGTGCCATGCAGGGCTGAATGCAGTGTGGGGGATGGACCAGCCCTCCATCTGACATCAGGAGCTCATGTGCTGGTTATGTTAACTCAATGATAGAGTTTATTGAAGATGGGAATCTATTCGACATCCAGCTTGTGCTATTTATGGAAACTCATCCTCATTGGTGTTAAAAAAACGTAAAACTGACTTATGTTGTTCTGCCTGACTCAATAAGCCTTGCATTGTAATTAAATATATAATTATTGTGTTACAACTGTGACCACATAAACGGAACATGAGGGTGTGTAATTGATGACAGAATTGTAATTTTTGTATGAATAATCCCTTTATAACAGTATTGAAAACAATGAATAACTGAAATGAGTGAAAACAATACTAACACTTCCTGGTTTAGAAAGAAATGTTTCCATTATTTGTCAAAAATGTTCTCATCATTTGTCCTTTAAATAATCCAAATTACAAATTTGGTATGACTGTTGTCACTTGACTTTCTAAAAGATCAAAAATCACCATCAGGATCTATTAAATGAAAGTCAGTGCATGAGTTTAAATGACTTCATCTAATAACCCTGAGGACAGAACCCACAATCATGTCAAGCTTCCACATTTTTCCCAGAAGGACAGTCTCTTTAGCGAGGAAGCTCCTTTGATTTACTGCAAACACATGGCGGAATACTGTGTGCCGTTTTGAAGTCTCTAATTGGCTCCTTGTTTTGGGTCATGGAAACATGATATAAGTGATTCCTTATGGATTGTGCACTGAAAACACAAAACAGAACAATCCCATCATGTGCTTTACATCTAAATCTAAGATGTAATTCATCCATTGTCAAACACCAAATAATTGATCAATTTTCACACTCAGTTTAATTCTATTAGTGGTCTCAGGAAAAAATTAACATCATGTTTTACAAAAATAAATTGCAGAGCTCACAAAAAGCCTTTTATTCAGATGCATTAAGGTGCATCTTGGGAATTTAACATGTAATCTATTGTTATATCTGTTCTGTGTTTATAACTAACTAGAATCTATCAATTGTCACTTTCAATATTTATTAGTATTGCACAGTTCTCTCTAAACAATATCCTGTGCATTTAAATGCTAGACTTGCTTGTGGTCTGCATGTGAGAGTTTTGAGAATGGCTGTTATGGACTGGCACATCAAGGTGTGGTGAATGCAAAAACTGCACTACGCCCAGGAGACTGTGCATCAAGACTGTCACCTAAACCACAAATGCTTCCCTTGCAGAGCCCACATAACCGTCTTGACTAAGACCTGTCAACTGTTTTTTTTTTTTTTAAATAAAAAACATGAAACTGAGCATTGTTTAAGACTGTGAAGTTTGCAGCAAGTCTATTTTGAAGTCCATGACCATTGCTTAGTGAGAGATCTCTTCCAAACAAAATGTATTCCTCTCATTTCTTGTTTAAAGTTATCGGAAATGTGGTTTTCCATACAGTAATTTGACATATGGTTAAAAAACCCCACCTTGTGAACAGGGTCAGAAGATGATTTGTTTAAACCATATGTCAACAGAGTCATCAAAGTTTAGCTATGCATTCCAGCATGTGTGTCAGACAGACAATGATTTATAATCTACTCAAAACTGAAAATAGTTCCTAAAGTGTATTATTACATTCAAGCATTTATGCATTTAGCAGAAGTTTTTATCCAAAGCAACTTACAATAGAGGGACCAAGCAATTCATCACAGAGCCAATAATATTCATAATATACAATGCCAGTGTTAGTATGAAGCTATTTAGCAGTTTTTGTTTTGTTTCTAGATATTTCTAAGCTTTTTTTCTTTATTTCGTTTCAGTAATGTTAGTACTTATTTTAAGTTACCATTTCATACCAGTCACCATTTTAATTTTTTCATCTATGTATATTTTATTTAAATTAATAAAAACAGTTTTAACACTGGTCTTGCATGGTGCATATCAACCAGAAATGGACCTAAAAAAAACTTAGCAGACAAACTATGATTTGCATTGCTTTTGAAACGGCTTCTAACTAGACCATGCTAACTAACCACACCTTGAACCTGGGATATTTGAGCAGAAACTCAATGTCACCACAAGAGGTCACTGTGCAGGCCTGATTAGTTTTTCTGTCTAATAAGGAATGTTTGTAAAGGAATACTGAACTGCTTACTGCACAGTACACACTGCTTTTAATAATAGTAGGCGAAATAGCACACACATGTAACGATAAAAAATTAAATTAGTAATATGTTAAACTGGTACTACATGATTAAATTTTGCATATGGTTTATTCTTCACACTGGAGCTGGAAGCAAGACAACTAATCATATAAAAAGTAAAAGTAATATACTCAATGTTTCAGAGATTGCATGGCTACCTGTTTCCAGATTACTCTTGATTACCCATAGGATCTGTTTTAGTTTAAAACAGTATAAAAATGCAGCCGGATTTCAAAGCATTATCTACAAACATCTGCTGAAGAATTTTGCTGCAGAAAAGGACATGCCCCTAAGGAATTTCCACAGGAAATGGGAAATCAGTGCACAGCTGGGACAAATACCCTTCGGAGAATAAATAAACCCAATTTATGAGCCCTGAATAAATGTGCCATATTAAGGTGCTGCTTGTTCTGAAACAGAACAAACACATTTGTTTTTGATATTTGGTGCCTTAGAATTGCTTTGATAAAAGCCCCTAGGGGGAGACCACTGAAGGAGCAACACAATAGAGAAATCCTTGAGTAAGGAGCACAAAATTAACTTCTGTCTTGGTTTCTAAATGCCCCAATATTACATTAAGGTATAGTTCACCAAAAAAAACAAAAAAATTATAATAATAATAAATCTGTCATTTACTCCTCCTCATGTTGTTTCAAACCTATAAGACATTGGTTAATCTCCAAACCACAAATTGAAATTATATATTTTTCTGTTTCTGTCCCTCCATTAAAAGTCCAGGTAACCAAAACTGAAAAGATCCAAAAAGCTTGTAAAGGCAATCAATATGAATTGAGCAGTTAATCAGAGTCTTTTGACGATTTGTTATCTAAACTCAGTTTTCATTCAAAATATCTTAATTTGTGTTTTGAAGATTAAACTACGGTGGTCGAGAGAGCTCAACACGCTGCCACTTCAGAAAACACTTGCAAATAGAAAAAGCACCAGCAAATTAAGATAACATCATCAGTTTGACAGCACATGTGCTACAAATACTCGCAACACAAACAGATACAAACACGGGCTGCAAATGCGCACAACACAACCAATTAAAGAAACGCGCGTATTTGTTTGTGTTGTGAGCATTTGCAGCGCGTTTCTTTATTTTGTTGTGTTGTGAGCATATGCAGCGCGTGTGTTGTCAAATTGATGAAGATATTTTCTTAATTTTTTCAGGTGGTTTTTCTTTAATTTTTTGGCGCATAATAATCTTAATGTATCACACCACCCAATACGTTGCTGTTGTGCAGTCATGTTAGCTATTATCTTCAAAATGACTTATGAACATAAAAAAAATTAATTATAATTCTTTATAAATTTGAAACTCATCCCTATACCAAATTCCCAGGTTCCAGGGTCCCATCTGGCGCTGCGTCTCCAGCTTGACAGCACATGTGCTACAAATACTCGCAACACAAACAGATACAAACACGGGCTGCAAATGCGCACAACACAACCAATTAAAGAAACGCGCGTATTTGTTTGTGTTGTGAGCATTTGCAGCGCGTTTCTTTATTTTGTTGTGTTGTGAGCATATGCAGCGCGTGTGTTGTCAAATTGATGAAGATATTTTCTTAATTTTTTCAGGTGGTTTTTCTTTAATTTTTTGGCGCATAATAATCTTAATGTATCACACCACCCAATACGTTGCTGTTGTGCAGTCATGTTAGCTATTATCTTCAAAATGACTTATGAACATAAAAAAAAATAATTATAATTCTTTATAAATTTGAAACTCATCCCTATACCAAATTCCCAGGTTCCAGGGTCCCATCTGGCGCTGCGTCTCCAGCACGTGCGTGCCACCCTCAGATTTCTGAGCCAAGTGCATTTTGAATGCAGCTTCCAAAAGACAAAAATAGCCTAATAATATTTTTTATATTTGATACACCTGTGTGATTATATCGTTCAGTGCAGCACAGCATCAGCTGCTTAATCCAAATCTGTGCTGGCTGGCGCTGAGCCAGACGCGTTTTTACAGTGCTGCGCATTATAACCAATCACACACACGATTCTATTGAGTTTATGAATGCAATGACCAATCAGAGACGTTCAGATGAGTCATCGCTGAAACGCGGTGTTTTGCTCTCATCAGAAACAACAGTGCGTAGCCTATGTGCGTACGAATGTAAGTAAGAGATTAATTTCACAGTGTAAAACAGAATTTTGCTGCAGAAAAGGACATGCCCCTAAGGAATTTCCACAGGAAATGGGAAATCAGTGCACAGCTGGGACAAATACCCTTCGGAGAATAAATAAACCCAATTTATGAGCCCTGAATAAATGTGCCATATTAAGGTGCTGCTTGTTCTGAAACAGAACAAACACATTTGTTTTTGATATTTGGTGCCTTAGAATTGCTTTGATAAAAGCCCCTAGGGGGAGACCACTGAAGGAGCAACACAATAGAGAAATCCTTGAGTAAGGAGCACAAAATTAACTTCTGTCTTGGTTTCTAAATGCCCCAATATTACATTAAGGTATAGTTCACCAAAAAAAACAAAAAAATTATAATAATAATAAATCTGTCATTTACTCCTCCTCATGTTGTTTCAAACCTATAAGACATTGGTTAATCTCCAAACCACAAATTGAAATTATATATTTTTCTGTTTCTGTCCCTCCATTAAAAGTCCAGGTAACCAAAACTGAAAAGATCCAAAAAGCTTGTAAAGGCAATCAATATGAATTGAGCAGTTAATCAGAGTCTTTTGACGATTTGTTATCTAAACTCAGTTTTCATTCAAAATATCTTAATTTGTGTTTTGAAGATTAAACTACGGTGGTCGAGAGAGCTCAACACGCTGCCACTTCAGAAAACACTTGCAAATAGAAAAAGCACCAGCAAATTAAGATAACATCATCAGTTTGACAGCACATGTGCTACAAATACTCGCAACACAAACAGATACAAACACGGGCTGCAAATGCGCACAACACAACCAATTAAAGAAACGCGCGTATTTGTTTGTGTTGTGAGCATTTGCAGCGCGTTTCTTTATTTTGTTGTGTTGTGAGCATATGCAGCGCGTGTGTTGTCAAATTGATGAAGATATTTTCTTAATTTTTTCAGGTGGTTTTTCTTTAATTTTTTGGCGCATAATAATCTTAATGTATCACACCACCCAATACGTTGCTGTTGTGCAGTCATGTTAGCTATTATCTTCAAAATGACTTATGAACATAAAAAAAAATAATTATAATTCTTTATAAATTTGAAACTCATCCCTATACCAAATTCCCAGGTTCCAGGGTCCCATCTGGCGCTGCGTCTCCAGCACGTGCGTGCCACCCTCAGATTTCTGAGCCAAGTGCATTTTGAATGCAGCTTCCAAAAGACAAAAATAGCCTAATAATATTTTTTATATTTGATACACCTGTGTGATTATATCGTTCAGTGCAGCACAGCATCAGCTGCTTAATCCAAATCTGTGCTGGCTGGCGCTGAGCCAGACGCGTTTTTACAGTGCTGCGCATTATAACCAATCACACACACGATTCTATTGAGTTTATGAATGCAATGACCAATCAGAGACGTTCAGATGAGTCATCGCTGAAACGCGGTGTTTTGCTCTCATCAGAAACAACAGTGCGTAGCCTATGTGCGTACGAATGTAAGTAAGAGATTAATTTCACAGTGTAAAACAGCTTCAGTGATTTTAATGGGAGTGTCTCTGGCTAGAATGAATGAAAATGTTCTTTTGATAATGGAATTGTTCTTTGCGCTCTGTATAATGAAAGTGTTATTAGTAACTTACACTATTAAATTCACATTAAATACAAAGTCAGTCGTAACAGTAAAAATATTTTATGGCATGACACCCATAGGCTATCTGGTACTTAAGTAAAAAGTCGGGTTTTATGTGTGGTTAATAGATTACACTATTACTAAACCGTGGGGCTAGACAAATGAATTACAATACTCATTCAAAACACGAACAATTTATTCATGTCTAAATTTCAGCATGGAGACCATTAAACAGACATGGCCACATGGGGAGAGCATTGCACCAGGTCTCACACCCCAGCTTTCATCTGGTTGTGGGGTGGCAGAGGTTTCTCCAGGTGGTGACCCACAGTGAGACCAAAATGAGATTCAGCATGTTTCTCCCGGACTTCAGGCTTGAGCTGAAAGCCTTCCTCCTCATCAAAGATGTCTACAGGTGGGAAGGTGAGAGGCGCCTCATTTAGGAGACCTTGAAGACGAGCACACCAGCCTTCCAACAGGCCTTCACGAGCCTCAGAAGAGAGATGTGTGGGTGCCCAGAAGATCTGTGGAGCAAGGACCTGGAAGCCACAATAGTTGAGGACACCATTCTACAAAGGAAACGGTACAGAAGTTGCAGGTTTGTATGAAATACAAACTCAATTAACACTGCATTCCAGGGTTCATTGCTTTGCTCTTTGTAGGGACAACAAATATTTTGCAGATCCAATTATAGGGATTGTCACATGATTAAACATGTACAAATAATCTATGGGAGTTAAGCGGCCATGTACCCTCTGAAATTTTATTCTGAAGGGCCCTTTGAAGTCTGAAGAAAAAAAAAATAAACCACACACTTCCATAATGTACTTGAAGTGCCCTATTTTTGCGCTTATACTAAAAATGATTCTTTAGTACTTAAGTTTAAGATCAACCAAGCGTACTCAACTGTGCTATTTTGGGACGCCATGAATGAACTAAACTGCACTTTTAACATACTATGAATTTAAACAGAATTGGAGTTACCACTTTTAGTACACTTGAACCAATCTTTCATACACTAGTACACTCAAGTAATGACTAAATTAATTTTTTTAATTCAGAGATAGTATGTTACAAGCGCATTTTAGTTAATATTCATGGTGTTCCAAACTAGCAGTTGAATACACCAAGTTCATCTTAAGTTTCTTAAATACTAAAGAATCATTTTTAGTGTATCAAGTACAAAATTAGTGCACGAAAATGGAGCACTTCAAGAACATGGAAGTATACATTTAACCTGGGGTGGCCAGTTTTGACCACTTCGGTTTGGAATAACCCTTTAATATGGTGGCTATGATAGCTCTCATTTCGAAGTACCGTTCAGAAGAGGAATCATCCCATTTGGAACACAGCATAACTTAGACTGACAAAAGTTAGAATAAAGGAATGGAGGGGATTATGTTCTTACTTGAATTGGCCACAGAGTAACATTCATGTCTCCATTGATCCCATTGGAGCTGAACATGGTCTCATGGGAACCAGTAGTGAAGGATAACATGGCTTTCTTGTCCTGACATGAATTAAACTCAAATTATACCAATATTAACAGCCCACTCAAATTGCATTAGAGAGCAGCCAACATTTGGGGTTTATGATGTGCAGGCCTCACCCTGAAGATGCCCTCACTGTAGCGCTTTTCCAAGGTGTATGCAAAACCAAGTGTAAGAACCCGGTCCATCCAGCCTTTCATGATGGCAGGAACAGAGAACCAGTACATGGGAAACTTCGAGAAATTGACAAAAGTGGTCAAAGACTTACAAAGACCCAAAAGGAAAAGAAATATCAAAAAGAAGAATGTCATACCTGAAAAATGACAAGATCTGCTTCTTTTAGTTTCTTGTGCTCATCTACGATATCAGAAGCTAGTCTCCCCTCCTGCCAGGCCAACATGGTCTCATTTCCATAACAGAAATGCTCTGGGTTCTTCACTGCTCCTAAAAAAAAAAAAACCCCAGAAAAATCGTGCAATTACTGCCACTGAGCTCTGATAAGGCACTCGTTCTTGGTTTAATATTTTCTAAACGAACAAAACACTGCCTCCCACACCAGTAATATCCTCCTCTGTAGCCGTGGCCTTGAACTTCATTTCATACAGGTCAGACACAAGCACGTTACAGCCCTGTTTCTTCAGCGCGTCCACAGCAGCATCTTTAACAGCCGCATTGAATGATCCTGCGCTCTGGTGCGCGTAGACGATCAACACTGTCTGTGCGGCTGAAAAAAGAACATTAACCGAAGAGACTAAACAAACTAAATAAAGCGGAACAAAATACATTTGAAATAACAACAAACAAACACGTACCCATTATGTTTGTCACCCACAGGTCTCAAAGCATCCACTAACCACCAACACAACTGTGAACTTGTTTTAAAGTGTCAATCACCTGTGCACAGCTGAATCAATTTACTGATCAATTAGTGCTGGCAGGCCACCCACAAACATTTACGACAAAAATAAATAAATAAATACAATTTCTTCATGGGGTTTCAATTGATTAATTTCTTTTATTTTTTTAAACAATTTTTTACAATAAACTTGCATCGCAGGTTTATGTTTTTACCACTAGATGTCAACATGCACCAGCAACTGAAGCTACAGATGCATCTACATCTATAGAACATGTATGATAAAAATTAAAAAACGAAATTGATTTGGTAAGTCAGTTTAGATAAATACCGGATAAATACTAACTCTTTTTCTTTCTTTACGGCCGGGTAATGTAGCCTATTTGGCAACAATTTTCTGCTGAGAAAATAACAGCTGTTTTGTCTCCTCGTCTTGGTGCAGTTTGTTGACTTTTTAAACGGGCAAGGATGGGAGATTTGCTTGAGACCAGTAGTCTGGTTTATTATATTTCCCCCCAAGCAGGACTTTTTTTTTAATCTTCAAAATGAAATGTAAAAGTTTATTATTATTGCGAAAGATGTGTATGACTTTAAGAAGTGCAAGATACGGTTTCTGTTTTTAGCACCAGACTCCCAAGATTAAAAATAGCGTGCGAGCCCTCAAACTCCCCCAAAAGACGCTCGAGTCTATTCGCGCCCCAATACTGAACTAAAGCAAGAGAAGAAACGTTTTATCCCAGCCGTTATACTGACAATCACGCAGTTACGTCCCAACTTTCTGAGCAATTAAACTCTAGATCATTTACAGCCATTTTGGCAGCTCCTCAGAGGCGACACGTGTGTCATGAAAACGCGTTTGCGCTCTCAGCACCGGTGACTCTTCAGTCTTTCACAGTACAGCACTAGGAAGAGTGCAAAAAAGACGGATGTAACACAATGAACCGAGTAGTGAACGACACGACGTAGCGTTGCTGTTTTTTGGTTAGAGTTAGAAACGTGCTTTCTTTTTCTTATGCCTTTTCTGAAGGAATAATTCTCTTAAGGATCGGTTCTCACGCGTAAAGTAGCGTGTTTCTCAGAAGGATTTATTGAAGGTTACCAATGGGGTCTCAAGGGCCAGGACGTAAAAGAACCCCCAGCAAAAATGGGTTGACTGCTGAGGAAGATGCCCTCAACGTAATCGCAAAAGAGGTAAATTAATCTCCCAAGGGTTAAGCTAATGTAATGATCTAGTTGCAGATGAGCATGGTTCAACTCTAGAGAAAAAACATGACAATCACATGGTTCTACATCCTGAGTTAGTTTATTAAACCAAAGAGCTCTACACAGTTTCACGAGTATCTAATTAACATAACAACAGTCTATCTAAGGTAAAGTCCCTGTTTATGCCCTCATCTGGACCTGCATTATTAATATATTATTCTTTTTTGTACAAGCTGTAGACTCTCTATTTCATTTCCTCTCCTATTCGTAAAGTCTGCTTCCTGTCTGTTTGTTTTTAGTACCTAACTAAAAGTTTCTGGGCTGTGTTGATCAAAGGTGTTATTTTATTGTATCATGGCAGTAGGCTAATGTATTTGAAAGTGCTACCAGTCTCCAACATAGACTGGGTTTGATGTGCTTGAACAGGTGCTGGGTTCATGGTGGAGAATACCTTGATTAGACTGCTTAGGAAGTGTTTTTTTCCCAGTTAGATCTTCAGCAGATGTATATGATGTTTCTTCATTGTACACCCATAGTGAAAAGCAATGACTGTATGTGAAGTGCACGTGTTTTCATAGACAGTTAAACTGTATATTTAGCAAATGTTTCATTCTATTAATAGTAAGTGTCTCTGTTTGACACATCATGCTCAGTGGTTGGCAGGAGAGAGGCCTTCTCACTCTACTGTCAGCATGAACTGCCCTCTCAGTTTAGAGTGTGAAATGCAGTCAGAGAAGCATAGGTATATTTGTGTGTATGCATGTAAACATGTCTCTGTGTTTACATGATTCATTTTTATTTATTTAATGTGTGATTTTAGGCTAACTTCTGAATTACAGTATGAAACACTTGGTATGTGAATGCATAATCAATAAGCTAAAATGTTTAATAAATACCCAAGTGACAGGATGTGACTTTGTGGCTGTTGAATAATCATATGCAAAGTCTTTTTATTCTCATTTTCAACAACAGGACAGGCTAACGATTTTATTTTATTTTTTAATTGAAAGTTGCCTAACTTAATATTTACCCACTTCTAAATGGGCAGCTTGTTTTCTGTAGCACATTGAGTTCACCTTTTGTAAGTGAGCACATGGATAAAGAGAGATTCAGGTGAAACACACCCATGTTATCAAACGTCCATTTAGGAGGCCAAATTCAGTTTCACATTTGCATAATTTTTGCATGAACGCTAAAAGTCTTTTTCTGATCCAACCTGTTTCTCTTGAAATCGAAATCATTTTTGCATACTTTTTTGCATACTCCCATGTGGCTTTGCAAGGGAGCTTTTGCAAATTTAAACAGCTAGGTCACGCAAGGTCTTATTAGAGCTTCTCTCTGAGCAGGTTTAGTTTCAGTTAGAGATACTGTGGTTTTAACCCTTTCAAGCCTGCTGTAAAGTTTGAATGCCTTCACAAATAAGCTACTTATTTATATGTTCCGACTTTTTAGAGCCATTCTGTCTTCTTGCCTGTGTTCCATTGTCCCACCTTAACTTACCTGGTACCTGCATTTGTTGCTGATAGGCTACCATCCAACACTTGCTGGTCTCTGACAAGCTGGTATGTTGGCCCTCATGTGTTCGTTGATTCTGTAATAAGAGCTTTAAAAATAGAAGGCCCACAGAGACCAGCTGTTAGTGCAGCTTCAAGACCAGACATGAAGTTTCAGGGGGGCATTACAATGAGCAGAAGTAGGGAGCAGAGGCATCTGATAATGGATGCTGATGATATCTGCATCAGTAATCCTCAGTGGCTGTGCTTTTCTGGTGCTCTATAATGTAGCTAAGTTGTTAAATGGGAGATAGGGCCACAGTAGAACATGAGTCAGTGAAGGATTTCCTGTAAAACAATTTCAACAATGGCTACTCAACACTTTGATTCAGTGTTCTGTTTGTCCTTCTACTTACACAGATGCACATTGTGGAATCTGGTAAGACAAACTCATGTCACAAATGGATTGCTTTCAGCTGTTATGTGTTTGGTTCATGACCACATTCCCTAAAGTTTTGGCACATACTAAAAAGTTTCATTCAACAGCAATCCTCGTTTGACTAGATAAGGCATTTCATTTTTTTAAAGGCAGGCCAACTCCAGATAAATGTCTATGATGATTCATGTTGATATGTGTTCTTAACACAGTTTGGGTATACATCCCATAACTTGTGTGTTGTGTCACTGTAAATGCTGATTACAATGGCACCAGTAATGGAATTCCAGGCAAAACTGTTTAAGTATACAGTATAAAATGTATGTGAATTCATTCAGTCAGTACCAAAAGTCACAGAAAAGACATTTATAATTTTACAAAAGATTTCTATTACATGTTAATGCTGTTCGTTTAACTTTCAATTCATGAGTCCTGAAACAATTGTCATGGTTTCCATAAAATATTTAGCAGAACAGTTGTTTCTGAAATTGATGATCCCATATCAGAATTATTTGAGTAATGGCTGCTCAAAGCCGAGTAATGACAGCTTTGACATCACAGAAATATTGTTTTATTATAATCTAATACACTTGATAATTTTTTAAAATATACATAGAAAATTGCTCTTTTAATTTATAATAATATTTTACAATATATCTGTTTTTACTGTATTTTTGCTTAAATAAATGCTGCCTTAGTAAACGTAAGAGACTTATTTCAAAACTTTAAAAAAATCAGTAGGCCCTATTTTTTTAAACCATGCATGTCTCTAAAAGATTTTACTTGGAAAAAAATAAGTGTTTCCTGAGAAGTCACACTCTTCTCTGTGATACCCCTGTTCTATGTAAACAGCACAATAAATACATAAATAAATAATAAAGTGTCATTGGAGCTGTGTTTTTCGATGATTTTATCCAGAAAACTAGTCAGTTAGAAACACACTTTGTTTGTGAACCTGCTTACTGTTTTAGGAAGTGATTCATGGAGTAGCTACACTATCAGTCTGTGTGATTGTGTGTTTGAGTCCAACATAAGCAGGACAATGGCTTGTCAAAAGCTCATTAGTCATTATGACTGCCAGTGTTATTTCAAGCAAGACAGTTAATTTAGAGTCTTTAGAGCAATTAACTCACTAGGAAGTTGAGTTGCTGGCACGACAGAACCCTTGACCATGTAAAAGAGGCTTATAATGGGAAAGTGGCCAGCGAGACAGATGCAAGTTGGCAAGTCTAGTAAAGGTGTGTAAATTGTGATTTAGAGAATGACTCAGTTGGTAACTTTACAATGGTTTAAAACAAATGAAGCACTTTTAACTGATGTAAGAGTAGTAATAATTATCAGGAAGTAGCATGGATAGTTCAAGCTGTTAATAGAGTGTCAGCAGGCCAGACTGAACTAGTGTTCCCCATTTTATTGTCCAAAAAAATAAAGAACAGATATAAGTACCGTTAAATAGTTTGGGGTCAGGAAGATTTTGTTGTTTTTGGAGATTATTAATACTTTTATTCAGCAAGGATGCAGATGATCAAAGGTGACAGTAAAGAGTTAAATTTTATTGTCCAAAAAAATAAAGAACAGATATAAGTACCGTTAAATAGTTTGGGGTCAGGAAGATTTTGTTGTTGTTGTTGTTTTTGGAGATTATTAATACTTTTATTCAGCAAGGATGCAGATGATCAAAGGTGACAGTAAAGAGTTAACAAATGCTGTGTTTTGTACTTTCTATTCATCAAAGAACGGTTTCCACAAACATATTAAGCAGTACAACTGTTTTCAACATTGATAATAATAAGAAATGTTTCTTTAGTGCTAAATCATATTAGAATGATTTCTGAAGGATCATGTGACACTAAGACTGGCGTAATGGCTGCTGAAAATTCAGCTTTACCGAATAGATTCCATTTTTAAATATATTAAAATTTAAAAGTTATTTTAAATGATACAAAGGTTTCACAATATTATTGTATATATTTATAATTTTACTGTATTTCATATATATTTATATAATCAAATAAATGTAGCCTTGGTAAGCATAAGAGACTTCTTTCAAAAACATTTAAAAAATCTTACCAACCCCAGACATTTGAATGGTAGTGTGAACTAGCTGTTATTGTACTGTATATTTCTTATTGCTAACAGTCTCAATATTTCAAAATATTATCATAAAGCTGAATTCGCTGGCACTGTCTACAGTGTCATCCAATGACTGAGGTGGTTAAAAACAGATTAGGATACCAGGTTAGAGTCAGAGCCAGACTTTGCTTAGATGATTAATCAGAGCTCAGACTTTGGGTTTCGGGGATGAGAGCTGTCTGACTGTTAATCTTAAACTCGTTGTCATGAGCAATGATTTTATATTTCAGCATTCAGAAAGAAGAGTCCTCCTGATATCAAAATAAATGATCATGTGCCCTCACACATAAATGGTTTTATGAATACCGAGCACAGCAGCACATTGACACATTAACACCTGCTTATCACCGGTCCATGACAATCATAACATTTATCTGCCTCGCTCAGGATTAAGCTCTGAGCAACTTGAGGTTAAACTTGCACTGGACTGTATTCAACAGCACCTTATTCCTGTAAATTTTCTTTGAGCCTTATTGCAGAACTGTTGATACAGGTTGAAGCAAGGCACTGTAACAAACTCAAATAAAAAGTTAGAGAACTTTTTTTCGCGTGCTGACATCTTTCACCAAGAATGGAACCTCTCCATATAAGGACAAGGATTTAGAAAGGGTGTTCTTCCTTTTTCTGATGTCACCAATGGGCCGCTGAAGATTGTCACAATTGCTTTCCTGTTTATTCTCTGCTGTTGGGACACATCCCTTATGAAGGAGTAATGCTGAGTCCATATTTCTAGTGCTCTTGATGCTGATTGATTGGTCAGGATGTTTGTTTGTAAGCCATGGTTACTCTGATAACTGCTTAATCTTCAGTCTTGTGTTTTATGACAAAAACAGAAAAAATGAGCATTTATCGGCCGATACCGATATGGTGGCCGATATATCGTGCATCCCTAAAAATATTGTCATTGTCTGTTTTACATTTTCTGGTGATATCAAATGCAAGACACACTTTACTTGACATTGTGTACTATGAATATTATTTGTTCTTATCACAAATTGTTTGCTCATTTTTACACTCAAAAATTAGTCATGGCATAGTTTATCATTAAGTTATATTATTTATTTGATTTGCTTTTACTTAAATCTTTTTTTTTTAATTGCTTGGCATAAATTTGAATTTAATCAGTTAAAGTATGAATATGGTTTAAATAAGGATAACTGTAGAACAAGTTAGATTCAATTAGTTCAAATGTATTAGATTTATTGATAAGTATATAAACCTGGTTCTTTTGTATTTAAAACGCATTCAGTTATAGTACTATTACAGAAATATCATTCGTTTTTCATTTATGTATGACTGACAGACATTTGTCACAAAGTTTAGTCCAAATAGATGAAAATTTCATATGTTAAAATACATAAATCTTAAAGGATTATAAGTATGTTTTTAGTGTTACTTGATTTGGATAAAAATGTCTAATAAGTGAATACATGTAATCGTAATATATGAGCACGGTCATAGGGTTTTAAGTGCACTATACAGTGATGATTTCAGGTATAATTCTCAGTGTAACCTACAACATTTCTTCGAAATATTGTTTTTGTTGGATTTGATGTGCATGGTAATCCTTTATATGCAACAAAAAAACATCACTTTTGTTTTTCTTGTTCTGTTTATTTCACTCAGGGTTACGCTCTGAGCAACTCTGAGAGAAAACTCACACAGAGAGAAAATGGTCCCTTTTTCATGATTTATTAACTTGGTGTACAAGGTCATGTTGTGGATTTTGTTCTGATAAGACTGTGTGCTAAAGTGAACGGAATGCACATTCAGACAAACTCTTGCTCTGGTCTCCGATTAGCCACTTGGTGCAAGTTGTTGCTTATTTGACAAATGTAGGTGTGAAACAGCTTAATGTGTAAAAATTCTGTAAAGTTGCAAGGACACTGCTCATTCCTCTGTACAAAGTAATACAGTTCATCTTCTGTTTTTACACTGAGCTGACTTTGCCATCTCATTTAACTTAATGTTCATGGGCCATATAAGATGCTAAAATATAAATTTTACTGTTATTTAAAAATGTTGAAAAAGAAGTTCAAAAACACTTACAAACTTATAAGTAAAGTAAAATAAAAAAAAGAACTTGATTAAAATAGCTGGTTTTCCATCCAAGTACTTTTGTGAATTTTAGGATATCACATAAATGTAGGATAAACCCAAAATTAAAAAAAAAATTAAAAAAATATCTTATGAACAGGAAAAGTGCTTCACTTTCTTCAGTCTGTTGAATTTGTCAGCTCTGGTCTCTATGACTCATAGTCTTAGGACCAGATTTACTAAACGGCAAATTAGCATTAGAGCGCAATTCCATAAAGGCGCCGATGGGAGGGGAAAATTCTGTGGGGGATTTACTGACAATGTGGACATTAAAGAACACAGATGCCGCTAGATCATTTCCATAATGACCAGCACAATCTACCAAGAGCAGCGCAAATTACTGCCTGCTTTAAGACATGCTTTTTTAAGGCGTTAAATAATGGCGCAAATACCAGTAATTTGATGGGTGCATACGTTAGTAAATCGCGTTGCGTGATTCATTTTAATACTCTCCTCCCATAAATTTTGCATCTGAAAGGGAAACTCTAAATGCATATTCAATAAGTTCAGGTGCAAAAATAACTGTCCACGCCTTTTCATCGCTAATTCTTCCCTGCGCATCTTTAGTAAATCCAGGCAGTACTATTTTAACGTCAAAAGACTGTTTGCGCTGGCGTAAGCTGTTAGTAAATCTGGCCCTAAATCTCTTATAAGGAAATCTACAGCATTATTGGCTATTCTGCAGTGTAAACCCAGTTCACCTTCAACCATGTTTTTGGCCTTAAAACAGAGAGCACATTGAATGACATTAGAAACCAGAGACCAGTAGATGAGATGCAATTTCACCTTTGACTCATCACCATCATGCTACTCTCTCTCACTCCCTCATTTCAACAAGCTGGAGTTTCTCTCACAGGCTTGTTCTTGCTCTTAAGTAACTCTGTGGTCAGTGAAGCAAGTGTTCTGTGTTGGCCAAGTACACTAGGTCTTCTCTTTCCATGAAGAGCTGCTTCTGTGTGCAGTCATCTGAGACGGCACGCCAGCATTTTTCAAAACATCACCCTGCCTCCGGTTTCTCAGGGTTTAAGAGTGAAGTGTGGCATTTCTGAGCCACTAACGGCATCTAAAGGGATTGGCAAAATAACGATGTAATCATCATTAGTTAAGACAGAACAGGACATGTCGATTTGCTCAAACAAAGTACTAATGTTTTGATAGCACCACAGAACAACTGTGTTTGCACTCTTTAGTTTAGTCGATATGAATGGCTTACTTAGTTACCTTTGCACGCGAAACTGGGATAGGAAAATATTTAAAGATATAGTTCAACCAAAAAAAAAAAGGAAAGAGAATTCTTTCAAACCTATATGACTTTCTTCTGCAGAACACAATAGAAAATATTTTGATGTTTCAACTGTTTTTTACATATAGTCAATTATAGGGCCAAAATAACAATTACTTTCATTGTATGTACAAAACACACTGAGATTTTTCAAAATATCTTCTTTTGCATTTGTACTAAAGAAAGAATGTCACCCTGACATTGACATTTTTGTCAAATGTATAGATACTGTATAGGTTTGGCATCAGGGTGAATACATTTTTAGAGTTAGGCGGTAATATAGTTAATCATTTTATAGTTATATAGTTTATGTAGTTAGCATTTTGCAATAATGTAAACAATCGAGCAGGCGAGATTTACTAAATAGTATATATCGTTTTACTTGAGTACTGTATGCATGCAATTTTCGTACTCTTTATATATAAAGCTGTGCGATAATATACTATGCATTTTAGCTGTTTTACATTTTTTGTCGTCATTTTCTCCATGCTCGGAATGACCCAAATTTATGTTCCTACATTTTTTTTTATCCCTACATGGTGATTTCTTTTTTGAGCAAGCTCAGATTTGATATTCAATTCTGCCACAGATCCCAGGAACCTGCTAAAATATGCAGCCACCACACACAGATCAGACATTGTTTGGTTTATGTTTGAAATGGAAGGCTGGCACGATTTATGTAGGTGTTAATATGGGCAGACCAGAAATGTGGCAGACGTCTCCAGTGATCTCATATGTTCCAGTCTCTGGCTCTTACGTTAGTACTCAAGTAAGAAAGACTGTTTATGTCTCATACTGAAGACCGTTAATCCAGTGTACACAGATGGCAAAATGATACACATTTTTAATATTGAGCTTTCCACATTTAGATGAATTAAACTGCCCAGGGACTCTCTTGGTTTATACAAGTCATAGTTTTGGAGTTAATAATGTCTCTTTTTAAATGTCAACATTTTTAGTAAATTCTGCTTCCAGAGTACTGTCCAAAACACACCGAACAAGGAGCAGTTGAGGGCCTCAAGTCAGTTGTGTTGCATATCTTCGGTTTGTTCCTTTAACTTTCGGTTACAGCTAGTCTGTTAGCAATCCAGATGATTAGCGTGTACCCGTTCAGCCTGGCATGCTGGTACAAGAGGCCGTGGGAGAGAGAGATTTGGTCAGCTTGGCATCTCCTTCTGTGGTATTTATGTCAACAGATAAGAACTCTGGGCTCAAATTGTCCTGGCATTCATCAAACTCCCAGGGACTCCTGAATGACAGGCTTGTCCTGCATGTCTGCCTTAAAAGGCACCAAACAAGGTATTTTAGTAAACCTGTCCACAATCATCTATCTGAAAAAAAATCCAAAAACACACTAATTCATCAATTCTGTTGGTTAAACTCTAAGGGGCCATTTACACAGAACATGTTTTTGCTTGGACCTTGCAAGGCCTCCAGGTGCAGTTTTAAAAAAATGAAAAGTAATGTGTGAGACGCTGCAAAAGACACGAGGCGCAAGTGCAACAGTCAATCTAGCATGTTTACATTCAAAAACAATTGAAAAGTAGCACGGTGGAATAAGTGAATGCGTTCTGTGTGAACAGCTCCTAAAGTGTTGCAATAACAAATCTCTTTTTCTAAGCCATGTTTTCAAACTAAATCTAAATGAAGTGGAGATGCTCATATTTGTGATTTGGAAAAAAATGTCAGTAGAAACAGTCATTTCTCTGTTTATGCTTCAGACATGTTAGCAACACTTCATCCGAGTTTCATACATTAACCATGGCTGATTGCAAATGCCAACTGCCAACTTTTTCAGATACTGCATCTATGAGAATATAGGTGCTTCCCAATTTGTGTATTTATGCACTATTCTATGCCATGTTTTAGTGTCAATACTAGTGTGAATAATGTTCACACACTATGAGAGGGAGGGGTTATTAGATTGCAATGCTAGATGGCACTCTTAAGGGGGTCGCACACCGGACAAGAAGCGCAGCGCCCCGTCTAGGACAACTCAAGGTATCGCACACCGGACGCGCACATTTTATACGCGCAAGTTCAATTTCTAATCAAGTTCTGAGCTGGGTTTTAACTTCATTTATTATTATTTTAAATATATGATTTTAATTGATAATAGCTGAGTTTTGAACGTTAATCAGTGAAAAGAATCTGTGTTATGACAAGTCTGTTATTGTTTTGTTGTATCTGTTGTCTAGGCAACTATGTTACATAGGCCAATACTGTAATATTTTGCGTATGTAAAAATGTCTCAAGAGAAAAATAAAAGATTAAAAGGACTATGTTTTTTATATATTTAATTCTATATGTTTACATTTTATTCAAGCTGTAAAACTAATGTATGTAGTATTTTGAAGAAGTGGTATCTTGGTATAATGTATTAACAACGATTTGAGACAAGTATGATGTTATTTCATATAAAACTATGCAGATGGCGCTCTGTGGCGCGGCAGTAATTTGAACAGCGTCCTGAGTCGTAGCTGGGCGCCGCAGAGAGACGCCGAATGGCGCTGACAGTGTGCGTACTCTCATAGAAAACAATGTGTTCGAATTTTAAAGACTTGGCGCGGCGCTGCGCTTCTTGTTCTGTGTGCGACCCCCTTTAGACGGAAGAGTGCATTTTAGAAGTGCATAGTCTAGTGCATCATTTGTGACACAGCAGACTGTGTGCATCCAAGATAGGGCCGTATCTACTACTTAACAGATTACACCTTTGAATTGCACCTTTATTTAAGTCTCAATTTGGTAACTGTTGACAATAACGTTGTGAAGGAATGTACTCTGTGGTCAATTAGAGCAATTAAACTATGTATTTCTGTTTTTTTAAAAAAGGTTCATTACCAGACAGCAGTGGAACTAGCTCTTCATTCCCGTTGAGAACATCCACGTCACAGAACTTTCATTAAATTAGAGCATTTTGGGTTTATTGATAGAACCTGCTCCATTTGGGTCATTAAAAATAGCTGTTGAGGAGAGAGTGAGAGGAGAGAGGTGTGTGAAAAATAGGCCAGTGTGTTTTCCTCTTCTGCGATAGGAGTGTGTAAATGGTCATGATGGGGGAAAATGCAGATGACCCAGGCTATCATATGCTCACCGTGACTGATATCATGGTGTACTTTGATAACTGCAAGAAGGTAGGCCTTAATGTGAATATGAGTTATGATAAAAGAGCTGCTTGTTTTAGTTCAGAGGGGATAAATATTGCATGTTTTCTTTAAGATTGCTAACCTGCTTCTTTTAGGTACCTATGCACATTTTATGTATTTATTTTCTTGTCAAAACCCCTGTTTTCTTGGGTATATTGTAAACATTGTAAAGCACTGACTGACATGTACTACAAAAGATTTGGTTCAGTAATATGAATGATTATCTTGTTCATGTAAACCATATTGTGTGCACATGTACATGCCCTCCGCATCAGAAATAAGCAGTGATGGGCGTTCATACGATCAGTGGTTTGTTCTGCTAAAGTGCAGGAAGGGTGTGATCCAGGCTCAATTGTGAATGACTCAGCCCTCTGATTTCCTGCTATGGTCAAAAAAGGCATAGTTTTGGTTACCCTGTTATTCACGCAGTCATACAAAGTGCATTTATTCCTGAAAGTTTTCTGAATACTCTATTACCCTTGATGGTTAGGTTTTTTTTCCAAATTAAATCTTATTCAACATTTTCAGCACAGTCAAAGCCCTGTTTGGTGGTAACTGTTATTTTAAAGAAGCATGTATGCATAGGTGGATTGCTGTGTTTGTGGAAATCATATGTTGACATTAGTGAGAACCTGTTAGAAACCTGTTTGGACAGCTGCTTAATTGCCAGGGTTGGCTGTAGTAACTTCGCCCTGGCAGTTCTTCTACACAATTATCTGCCTTCATTACAACAGTACTAACATTACATGGTCACACATTTGCTGTTTACAACTATAGTGATATTCAATATAAAGGTATTTCTTGAATTCAGATTTGGATGTTTAATTCTGATGTTGAATGTCAACTGCACAGCACCATTCATTAAGTATGAGAAAGGTTAAATATTCCTAATTTATTTGTCCTCTCTTGTCCTGTGTTGCTGCTTTGATTTGATTATTTGAATAGTGCTGTGATTTGCCAACATGGGAAATGTCTTTGCAAGTGTGATTGTTTCAATTACTTCCACTACACCGCCTTTCAAAAGTTTGGGGATATTTATTTATTTATTTTTGAATGAATGAAATTAATACTTTTATTTAGCAAGGGTATATTAAATTGAACTGGAAAGAATATAGAAGCTTGTCCGTCACTACAAAATTTACAAGAAAATTAGGCCATCACTTTCTTTCACAAGAAGTGGTTGAAGCTGTGGAAATATTTATTTTGGCAAAATATTTCTTGAACATCGTTGTTGGCAAAGGGACGCAAGACCTTTGTGGTGAGAAACCGCTGCTTCCTTGGAAAGTTGTGTGACTGTGTTCAGGACGGAAGGCCTCAGTCTGAGACATTAAGATATGATCTGACATTTACTCAGGAACACGTCATTATGGATTTCTCCAGCAGTTAACACAGGAATTCATTTAAAATCTTGCATGCCCCTTGGAGTAGTAGTTCCACTGTTTTAAACATTAAAAAAAAAAATTCCTGTTAAAACATAAATATCAATACTTTGCTGTGTTTTCAGGAATATGTGAGTGTTACAGTCATGCGTCTGGTGTAAAGATTACTTGTTAGTTCAGGATTGAGGGGGAAATGGGCAGATTTCAGTTGCAGACATCACTGTGGGAGGGTAGTGTGTAGTGTCTATGATGAAATACTGGAGTTGAGGTTTTCTCTTTTTTTGGGTTGTTAAACATTTTGTGGCGTCATCTGCAGGAAGGAAGTGTGTTCTCTCTCAAATGCCTTACAAGGAGTCTCTTCCTTAACCCTTAAATGCATACCTCGGGTCTTTAGCGACCCGGGACATCATTCTCTACCCTCTCCCTCCTTAATTTTTGTAACTTAGACATCAGTTTCTTAGTATTCCTCAATTTATTCATTATAAACAATATAACAAGAAAAAAATTGTAAAATATAAAAGAATGCTTGTTTTCAGATTATTTTTTTGTAAAAAAGTGTTTAGGGTCGCTAGAGACCCGAGGTATGTAAATGTGTAAGTATTTTTTTCCTGCGTGACTATATTTACATATCTGATGACTCAGTTTGTGCAATGCATCTATTTTCCTCAAGGTAGCACTGTTTGATACACAATGATGATGTGATGTTTCACTCGTAATTAATGCAGGCATAAAACAAACGAATATCATCAGCAAAAATTTAACTGGTTTGAATGGCTTTACTGCAGAGCAATTACTTTACGCAATGAAATATAAATGTCACTGCCATTTGATGCTGGATGTGGTGAATAAGCTGCCAGTGATCAAAATATTGAATATGAAGTAATTGAAAACGATAGTTTTGAGAATATGGTTGAGATCGTGAATGTGAGGCAGATGCAGAATGTACTGTGGAAGTGCGCTCTGACGATGACAGCGATGGTAAAATCATCTGCTCAAATTGAACACTTTTAAGTTTCAAAAGGAAACTAAATATGCTTTATTTTATTCTTCTGTAATTATTCTTAAAATATCAAGAATTTTTTTTGCTATTGCAGCAGTTAGAGGTCCATCCGTGCTGGATATATAGGTCCGGGTCGCTGAAGACCCGAATATGTAATAATGATTGGTGAAACATTTATGCATTTAAGGGTTAAAAGGACTTTCAAAGTGTGATGAGCTAAAGTCACAAATACACACATACATACTCATGTAAACAAACACATTCATAGCATGTGCAGTCTGAGGAGTATACAGTTACAGTACATACAACTTAATGACAGGGAGGAGATACATAAACATGTTCCTGTAATCATGTAATATAGGAAATGTATATATCCTGTGAACCTCCTGCTAAATTTACATTACAAGAAATTTAATAAGTAGTTTTTTGTGTGTTGATTTAACTTCCTCTATTTTTTGCATTTACTACAGTGCTCATGCTCTCTTGGTTATGGTTTAATGACTTTACCTCTCTCTCTTTCTCTGTTTCCCCATCCGCCCCCTGCAGGCTGAAGCCCGTTTGGCATCTAAGAGGGCGGCCCGTGCAGAAGCTCGTGAGATCAGAATGAGAGAACTGGAGAGACAACAGAAAGAGGTGAAGAAATACAATCACTGAAGGCTGAAACTTAGGCTGAAATTTAGGCCTTAGCGTTGCTAAATGTGACGTTGGTCTTGATTTTGTATCAACTTTTACATATTGCTTTTCAAGTCTCATATAATATTCTATAAGCTATAATATACGTCTTTATAGAAATTGCATTTATTTATTCTTTATATATTTATTTATTAATTAGGGGGCTCAGAAAACCTTCTAGCATGACAGTGTTGTTTCAGTACATAGATGTTTTGACATGCCCACCAGTAACATGTGACCTATCCTGTAAGATTGAGATTTGAGGAGGTTTAACTTCCGGAAAAGTCCCATCCCCATGCACTTACCTGCTTAACTATTCTGTGCGTATAGTGAATATGTCCCCTTTCACTGGTGTCATAATCACAGCACCTACTAACAAGAGTCATATGTTAAGAAACTAAAAGCACCACACAAAGTAAACAACCTGCATTACGCAATGTGTTGAAACACAGGAGGAGAACCTTCCAATACAGTTCAAGAGTGTGTTGAGCTTGTAGGCCTTTAAAATTGCATTGCCGTTTTTGAAAACGTTGTCGCTGATAATATTTATCCAGTCTTGGCCTTTGTTCACTCAAAATATTTTCAAGGTGTTTTCCTATTGAACTGCCAGCGGAAAAGGCCTTTATTCTCAAAACCGAATCTTTCTTATGGTCTTCTTGTTGACTTGCTCCTGCACAACACTGTCAGCCGATTATGTTCAATTTGTTTAATCTTCATCATGATTGTGGGCTCTGCGCTTTGAAGGACATGTTTTGGCTGGGTAACGGGGATCAGGGTCAGTTAATCACCCCCCTGGGTCAAGACCTTCTAAGAGCCCATTTGAACTTAAGCATTTGCTCAGCTAATGCTCAGAAATATTACAGGTTACATGAGCACTTTGGGGTCTTTACAAAGAAACAAACTTAAAAGTATTCAATGTTAAATACAGCTTAAAGAGGTAACCCAAAAAATAACGTTCTGTCTTTTACTCATCCTCATGTCTAAATCTGTATGACTTTGTATTTTTCAGAACACCTAAGATATTTTAAAAAATTGTTTCAACTGCCAATACAATGGAAGTCAGTGGGGTCCAATTTTTTTAAGACCCCATTTACTTTAAGTGCGTGGACAAATGAAAAACAAAACTCTGAGACATTTTTCAAATTATCATGTTTTGTGTCGTGTAGTAAATGCATCACAACACTGAAGAAATAAAGAAAAAAAGGTTTATCTATGAAAATAGTATTAACTCATGCCCCACTTTGTAAGTGTACAGTAACATTCAATAGGGTTGTGACGGTGAGGAAATTTTCCCACCGGTTAATCAACTTGTGACAACACCGGTAATACCGGTATCACCGTGGAGGCGGGGCGTTCCCTCTTTTCCTAGCTTTCCTTCCCTTTTAAATAGCTTGTAAAAGCGGTGTGCGCATTTTACTTTCACTTTCAAATAGCGGCAATTCGGTGTAAAGCAATTGTTCGTTTGAATTTTCCCTCTTTTCCTCACTTTCCGTCGCTTTTAAATAGCTTAAAAGCGCCGTGCGCATTTTACTTTCACTTTTTAGCGGCAGTTAGGCGTCAATTGCTTGAATGCAACAACAAAATACAACGTCAAACTCACTTTAGCGTATATATAAAACATAGAACTTTCATTAACAAAACAAATACAAATACACCATGCTATAGGGAAGGCTATGCCTAATATAAAATAACAAATAACTTACATAAAGTTTAAATAGGTATACAAAACTGGAAATAGGCTAAGTAAACGTAGAACGTTTATTAGCAAAACGAGTAAGAAAGCTTGGAGGCACGGCATAGGCCTACACCTTGATGTCAAATAAAATAAATAAATGACACAAAGTTTAAATAAAGTAAAAATCAGCAAACAATGTGGAACCAATTAAGTAAGAAACGAATGTTTAAAAGAACTTCCAAAATCACCTCAGATAAACGGCAAGAGTCAACGGGCTTTTCAAAATCCAAAATATTGCCAAGCAGGCGCTTTTGCATTTCGTTTCGAAACTAAATCATCCGCGATCGTCTTGTCTTGTCTGTCTCACCTCACCTCACTCTTCTTGTCAGTCAGCTCAACTCACTCTCCTCACTGGAGAAATGAAATCTGATCTGTGATGCAACTGCGATCTGTCGTTCGGCACGCTACATTGAGCAGCTGCGTTCAGTTTTTAATTGTAGTGTCTGTTCTTTTACTGTACTAAAAGATTTTTATTTCTATAAAAAATCTAAACGATGGTGGGGGTCGGTGACGCGGTGGGCAAGTGACGTAACCGGTGTTGCGGCTTAACACCGGTATCACCGTCAGCACCGTCTATCGTGGCAAGCCTAACATGCAATTGATTTAATTTGATTAGGTTGTCTGAGGAATTTGTTAAAATAGCTTAAATAACACTCATGAAAAAAGACCTGCACTTTATGCTCATTTTGTTGTAGTACCCTGCAGCTTTACTGCAGGTTTTGTACTTTTACCCCTAATTCTTGCCCAAGATTACAGGTCATTCTCAACTCCCTGTTAAATTACAGTTACTGTAAGTCTTTACTTTCACTTTATAGATGTTGAGTTATTCATTTGTTTTGTCAGGCTTTTGGTACTATATCAGTTTGTTGCCTAAACGTTCCCCATAGTAAAGAAAGCTGGATTTAAAGAAATGGCAACATTTGGTTCCAACTCATGGATATGCGTATGGTTAATTCTGGGTAATTATTGTTAACGCACTGTGACTGCTGATGCTGGTTTGCTACGACAGACTGCACACAGTAAATAGAACATGAATGGCATGGGTTCAGATGCATGAATTTAAACAAGTTGTAGATTCCTTAAGATATCTAAGGACATTTGATTAAGTGCATATGAATGAAGTTGCTCAGGGTCCTTCGAAGGTAAATGGACAACCAGAAACCCACACTGTGATACCTGGGCTCAGACGCAACAAACTTATGTAATGAAGATAAACACAGCGTTTAAGCATACCCAGGTCACACTTGAGAGATTAGCTAGAATTCAGAGTTAAGCCTGGTCTGATCAGGAGGTGTGTGTGTGTGTGTGAATGTTAAGGGTGTGTGTTTTGTGGCTTTAAATCTCCAGCCAAGTCTTTAAAAGTAGATTATGAGCTTTCAGCCGTTCCTGCAGCGGGTTAACAGATTCAGTTTCCACTCAGTTCTCAGCTGTGATCATTATGCTGACTGCAAACACAATGACTCAAGATTGAAGATGCTGTGACATAAAATAGAACTGGAAGAGTTTAATCCAGACTTTGTGGAGGTTTGGATTTTATGGCAGAGTGCGTATTTGGAATCATAGAAGGTCTCTGTCTCCCTCAGTCCTGACTATCAGGACGGCCTGCAAGCGATTAGTGTGAAGAGGGGCTAGGGAAGTGATCAATGGGAGACCCCAGACCCCTCTGCTAAGGAAGGTGAGATTAAGTTTACTAGATGAGCATGGAAAGATACGAAATTACTGACTGTTACTACTGTGTTAATAATTAAGTAACAGATTGATTGATGCATTTGATTTTCTGTACTAGTTTAACTAGTATCGGGTGATCTGATCAAGTGTATTTTATTCTGGGTTTATTTGTTGACTATGACCTATCAACTTAATGAAGAGTTCTGAACCTGTTTTGTGCTAGTCAAAAGCTTGAGTGTAGGTTCTATCAAGGGTGTTTATTGGGTTTGTGCCAGATGCAGTTTGCAGTTTCGATTTATTAGAAAAAAGTTTTATTTTGTGCCTTTTGAAGAACATGGTAACTTTTCTTCTAAAACCCTAACAATTTCTTAGTTTTTTGGCTAATTCAAAGGAAGACATTTTGTACAGGACTGGATGAATAAACACTCATCAAAACTGGAGCAAATACACATGGGGAAACCAGTTAGGTGAGATTCTGTAGGTTTTCAGTAAGTAAGGGTGAAAGTGTTCACTATTGCACTGTATAGTTTAGACTATATAATAAGTAGATTAAATTCTTGATTAAATTATCAAAATATACAACCAACTGTTAAAGAGATGTCTTTTTTCTGGCTAGAAAACTGCTTTTGTGTAGGTTTTATCTACTAACAGGGTTTAGTTATGTCATTAGCAGGAGGTTAGTACATTTGTAAGTGTCAAAAATACTGTGGGGACCAAACCATAGTAGTTGGATATTTTAAGAATCTTCAGCTTATCTGTTGATGTTATTGTTACTTGTGAAAAAGTAATGGACAAGAACACGTACAAAAGTGTACTAGTGTAAACATAACACTGCTATACTAGTCCAGTGCTGTTCATTGGTTTGATCATTAGTGGACCAAATGAAACCTTAAAGGGGTCATATGATGTTGCTAAAAAGAACATTATTTGGTGTAATGAAATGTGTTTATGCGGTTTAAAGTTCAACAAACATTATTTTCCACATACTGTACATTATTGTTTCTCCTCTATCCCCCGCCTTTCTGAAACGCATAGATTTTTTACAAAGCTCATCGGTCTGAACAGCGAGGTGTGCTCTGATTGTCCAGCTATCCAGTGCGTTGTGATTGGCCGAATACCTCAAGCGGGTGACAGAAATGTTACGCCCCTACCATACTGTGATGCCCTATCCGGCTGGAGCGACAAGACAAAATATTAACGAGGCGTTTGTTGCATCCAGTGGGGACATAAGTACTGATTATAATGACTTATGCTGTCTTTTTACACGTTGCATCGCGCCGCGTAAACATAAAACCTGCATTTGTGATCGGAGAAATGACAAACAACAAGCGCTACTCTACACTGCCCAAAACTCGCGTTTGAATCGTCAGTGGCAAGTTCTTTAAATATGAAAACATTCTTGCAGTCTGTGAGGCAGAACAGCCAGCATTGTAGTCTACCCTCCCAGGATCAGGAAACAGTCCTCAATAACATTTGCTGCACACATCTGAATATTTGGGTTAAACTGTTCTGGAAAAGTGTTGTAAATACAACTTAACTACTGATTTCTAGTTGTGTCCTCTTTTGGAAGGCCAAACAAAGTAGTTTCGCTTTCACAACGTAACACACAGCATCACACACGGTGGGCTAGAGTGAGGAATGGCCGGCGGGCTTGAGAACGACGTGGCCGGCGTGCTTGCGGCAACCACATGTGACGACACCCGGGCTGGACTCCGCTTCGTCCACGGTGAAAGCCGATCCGGTGATCCACAGCGCGAAGTTGATGTATTTCCTCAGCGACCAGCACGGATCAGCTCTAGGCATGACGAAGCGGATATCGTCCTCTTTTGGAAGGCCAAACAAAGTAGTTTTGCTTTCACAATGAAACACACAGCGCCTTCACGACATGGCGGCCGCGGCAACAGTAATACTACAGCGAGAATAAAAGTTACGCCTTCTTTCTTTGTGTGAACATTTGGGCGGCATTATGCAAATCTTCCCACATCGTGACGTATAGACATGTGGGGGCGTGTTAGAACGAGCCGTTTTAGGTAGGCGTGGCTGACTCTTAACTTTTATAAAGAATATCTCTTTGGATTTGAGACTTTAGTCTTTGCAACTTTACAGATCTTCTTTATGCACCAAGAGCTTGTAACACTCCAAAGAGAAAGGAAATCGCATCATATGACCCCTTTAAACATCAGTGGAAAGAATCCCGTTACCCCATAGACCAGATCACACAACCCTCTGTGACTCTTGAGTATGTTCTCAGATATCTGAACAGTTGCATGACATAATTCAGATGCTTTTTTAACTCTCATTGTGATTTTTAAAATTCCTGATTGACAGTTCAGTGTTGGCATTGAATTTTGCTGCTTGTTGATCCACTTGACCTTTATGTGTTCTTTGAGTCAAGTGTGTGAACTGCCGTTGTTTTCTCTAGCTGTAAGTTTATCTGTAAGGCCAGGTAACATGACACTGAGCTGACGGATTGCTAAAACTTCTTTCAAATTGCTAAAACAGCTTTCCCTTTTCACTCCATTATCTTTGAGCACACACTCTTCCACTCGGTTAGCTCTCTTTCATGTCAAATAATCAATGCCCTCTCTTTTTCCCTTTGCTTTCCCCATCTGGTGGCTTTCTTTCCTTTGCTCATCTGATCCTGTTTTGCTGGCCTCCTGTGATGTAGATTTATCAGGTGCAGAAGGTAGGACATCTGATGCTGTAGTTCTACTCTACACAGTCAGGAAAAAGGTACAAAGACTGTCACTGGGGTGGTGCCATTTCAAATGGTACGTCTTTGTACTGTATTTACCACTACAAGGTGCATATTTGTGCCTTAAAGGGTACATATTAGTACCTTTTGAAAGGGTACCTACCACCCCAGTGACAACTTGTGTACCAATTTTTTTTAAATACTGTACTTTAATTCCTTTCCTTCTGTTGCATTCTTGTTACATGAACTTCCCTTATTTTTCTCTCCTCGTTTCTGCTGCATTTCTCTTTTTTAGAAATACTATGGACTGGATAACTTGGACAACAAATGGGGGGACATTGAGCAGTGGATGGTACATTCACTGTTTTGAGATTTTCTAAGCCTGTAGTTTCATCAGCATGTGACTTTTACATGATAGGGATTGCAATACAGGATGTGTTCATGTTCTATTTGTTAATAATTAGTATGTTTGATGTTGGATATCAGGGTTGCATGTCTCAACACTAGGTCAATACCTCTTTTACCTCTTCAATACAACTTTTCAACAAATAAAATAAAACTTTGTTTATGTATGTTTCCTGGCATTGTAGATATTTTAATGTACACTAACATTCAAAAGTTTGGTGTCAATAAGATTTTTTAAATGATTTTGAAAGAAGTCTTATGCTTACCAAGGCTGCATTTATTTGATAAAAATACAATCAAAACCGTTGTAATGAAATATTGTGGAATATTAAAATTGGTCATTTTTATTATTATTTTAAAATGTAGCTTTGTGATAGCAGCCAGTTTTCAGTGTTACATTATCTTTTAGTAAACATTCTAATATGCTGATTTAGTGCTCAAGAAACATTTCTTCTTATTATTATTATCAATGTTGAAAACTATATTTTTTGATGAACAAAGTTCAAAAGAACAGTATAGATTTAATAAAATAAATCTTTTGTAAAATTATAAATGTCTTTACTGTCACTTTTATAAATTTAAAGCATTCCTTCCTTAATAAAAGTAAAAATAAAATCTTACTGACCCCAAGAACGTAAATGTGAATGTATTACATCTTTTCACTTTTTTTTGTCTTCAATTATTACTGATTTGCATGCTGTCTTTGCATAAACTGCTCAGCCTTTCTTGCTGAGTCTTGTGTGCCACTTTTGCCATCTTGCTTATTCTCTCCTCTCCTCTCCTCTCCTCTCCTCTCCTCTCCTCTCCTCAGGAGGACAGTGAGCAATATACACGTGTCTCACGGAGACATGCTTCGGTTTGTACCTTTGTCTTTTAACTGTCTGTCCTCCTAAACCACTTCCACAAACACTTCTCATGCAAAACATTTCACAACAAGTTTGTCCTTCATAAGAAAAAAATACACTTGGATTTTATTCCAAATGCAATTACTTTAAGTCAGACTTATTTTGGGGCTCACTGTACATACTGATTTGCTGTTTATGTACACAGTGGTGAGTTTTATGTCTTTAAACTGTTGCTAACTGTGTACTCAATCTAATTATACCTTTTTTTGTCCATCAAGGTGTCAGATGATGAAGAACGGATGTCAGTGGGGAGCAGGAGCAACATACGGGTCAGTATCAGTGTAACTATAGTTCCTTATAAACTGTATTAACCAGGGGGGTCAAACTCAATTCCTGGAGGGCCACAGCCCTGCAGAGTTTAGGTCCGACCCTTATTAAACACACCTGATCCAGCTAATCACGTCCTTCAGGCTTATTTGGAAAAATACATGGTTTATACATTGTATTTTTTGTATAAAAATACATTGGAGCAGGGTTGGAACTAAACTCTGCAGGGTTGCGGCCCTCCAGGAACTGAGTTCGACACCTCTGGTATAAACCTTCTGTGCTGTCGGTCAGAGTGTTTGTTGTTGGTTTATATGAGTGTGCTCGCTGTGTGTTGTCTAAGGTTATAAAACAGTCCAAAATGTTCTTCATGCTGATGGTGGTTTTGTTTGTCTGGGCAGTTGGATTTGGATGAGGCGGGTGCTTACGGCGTGGTAAGAATCTCAGGGTGGGAAATGTTTCTTCGGGCATGGATGTTATATCATTACTTTCAGGTTCCTGTGAATGAGCACATAATTGAGTTCACAAGACGGTTTTGTTTTTGCACTGTGGTGTGTTTCAACTAAGTATAGCTAATACCTGATGCTACATTTGTGATGTTTTGAAGTGTTTCATCAACATTACAAATGAACAGAGGCGGACAGTAACTAAGTACATTTACTTGAGTATTGTACTTAAGTACACTTTTTGAGTATCGGTACTTTACTTGAGTATAATTTTTTCTGGGAACTTATGACTTTAACTTCACTACATTTGAAAGACAAATATTGTACTTTTCACTCCACTACATTTCTATCAATGTCCTCGAAGTAGAAAGTCGTTAGCAGCTTTGAAAGTCAGTGGGTGATTTTATTTTTTTTTCTAATCTAAAAACTGTAATTTTTTCAGACAGTTTATCAGTAATCACTCTTGGGGCTACATGAAATGATTTCCCAGCATTTTTTAAGCACTGACCAGTTCCAAATGTGATATTTATTTACAACAATTCAGTAATAAGCAGTTAATATTGTGGTTTATATTAGACACAATATTGTCTGATTTTGCTAAATTGTGTAAGTGAAAATATTACCTATAAAGCCACAGAAGAACTGTTGTGCATCTCCTAATAAAGCACAAAAGGTGTTGGACTTGAAGCAGCACTGCATAGACTGTTCTGTGTGTGACATCAAAGTACCACGAGAGCGATTAGACAGCATTTTTTATTTTTTTATTTTGATGTCAAATAGGTCTTGCTGTTTTGACTTTTTGTTAAAGCAGTGCTGCTGTTGTAAAGTTATACAGCTACAGTTGTGTTGCTGGGTTTTAACGCAGGTTTGATTTTTTTTTTCTTCTTCCTTATCGGTCTGTATTTACAGCAATTTCACTGTCCACTCTGTTCAAATGTGGATGAATGGCTACACATAGATGTGTCCAGAGCTGTGTGAGATCACTACCATCCTGCTTTTGTGGGGCTGTTAAATAATATTTTTTTGGTTTAGTTTTTTCCCCATAGGTTTTTAACATTTTAAAAGCTCTTTATTCCAAAGATACTACAAGCTAGTCAGTGTATTCAGTAGGTGTAATGTATTGTAAGTTGCTTCAAAGGTATTGCAAGTACTAGTACGTACAATAATAAAACAGTGCATTGACATAAAAAAGGAAATTTACTTTTGGTTCTTAAGTACTTTTAAAAGTAAGTACTTCTGTACTTTTACTCAAGTAAAAATCTGTCTTTACAACTTTTACTTGTAATGGAGTAATATTTGACCAGCGGTATCTGTACTTTCACTCAAGTAATGGAGTTGTGTACTTTGTCCGCCTCTGCAAATGAAGTGGGTGTGGTTTGTCTTCTGGATTTGATCAGATATGACCATATGACCTTAACATTTCTGTTATATCTCTGAAGTGTCTGAATCTTCACCTGCATGTTCACAACCGTGAAGTATTGTGCAGTTAATTCTGCAGTTTTAATATTACTTCCATTTCCCACCATCCTGTCCAGCTTCCCCAGGCCTCCTCCTATCACTCACATAAGAAGTCCAAGAAAAAGAAGAAACATTCTTCCAAAACCGTACGTTCGCAGTACTTATGCACGTCACATGTATGTTCTGTAACAAGATGATGTAATATCAATCATGACTTCTAGTCTATCCCACAGAGCAATGGCTATGACGATGATCTCGGCACATTGTCTAATCGGGTTAGTGGCAAACCGTGTGATGATGGTGTTTGAGTATTAACTAGTGTGTTGGTTCACCTATTATGACATCCAGGAGTCTGTGGTGTTAATTCATGATGCAGTTGTATGACTAACTCTTGTGTGATGTGGTACAAATCAGTGTGAAGATTGTAAACTCGACTCTGTGTATTTGTGCGCAGAGCTCCAGACTCAGTGATGAGAGCAAAATGTCTCGCTCCTCTAAACATGATCGGCAGTCGGTGGGTCTCAGTCCGGCATCTCTTTGTGTGATTAACATGAAAATATATCTCACATGAGTGGAGTGAATCTTTGAAAAAGCATGATGGATTTGTTAAAAATAACATAGTGGTTGGACAAATTTTATTTTATTTTTTTTATTTAAATTTTTTTTTTAAACAATGATAAGCACTGGCCAAAAAGTGTCGGCACTCAGCACCAACACCAGGGCTTTAATTTTATATTTATTTATTGATATTACAGAATCAAAAAGTTGCTATCTATAGTATAAATGTGTTTTACAATAAAACATTTTTTATATTAATTAATTTTTATATTAAAGTTATTTATTTTTAATTCAGTAAATGTTATGTAAAATATCATTTTTTGGAGCATTGTATCACTATAAATGATACAATGATGACAAATTATGTTATCTAACAATAACAGCAACAGCCTCTTTTTTATCTATATTGGTTGAATGACCACTTTTAGCTGATTTGCTGGTATTCCAACCTGTTCAGACTAATCTGGTTTGCTTGGTTTTAGAGAGGTTTTAAACAATCAAGCTGAGACCAGATAAAATAACCTGAAGAGTTTGGGATTTCGGTAGTTACTTGTAAAATAGTACATGTACAATTATTGATTAATTAATACAGGTGTGTTTCTATGCAACAGTTTTATGCATGGGAATTGTAGCAAAATTAATGGCTTTTCACGCAAACATTTTTGCCCTATAGGTAGTGTTAACATTTTTTTATCTCCAAATTACACTGCCAAATATGTGAACTGTGCAGTCTCAACCCTGGGTGATGTATAAACCGTGTGCAGCATGAAATAAGATAATTATTGCAAAAATGTTACAAAAAATGATCCTGGGTGAACATTTTCAAAAGTGAAAAGCCCATTTAGTACCATTCCTGACCTCAGCTGGCATGATGCCACTGCATTGCACATTTTAGCATGGTAAAACATTTTTCTCCCTCCATCACTCTGTACATCTCTCACGCTTCTGTCTTCATCAGTTCATCATTCAATCATCTACATTATTTCCCATCATTTTAGAAAGCCTTCTATTCATCTGAACTGTACAGCAGCAGTAGTTATTCCTCTAAACTTCAAGCCCCTTCCTACAATGGCTACCAGGTCTGTCATCTTCATCCGCTCCTTCCATGCTGCTGAGTATCTATCCACTGTTTAAATCCCCTCTTTCTGTTTTCTTGTATCATTTTTCCCTGTCTTGTCCACCTTTTTTGTAGTTATTCTCCACTTTCACTCTGTATTTGATTTGAAATGTTCATCTCTTCTGTCTGTTTAGTTGTCTTTGCTGCACAGCAGGAAGCACAGGGTTTGTGCTGCTCCTCATATTACTCTCTGCCCCACAGCACTTCCTGTACAATAATATGTGCAGCTCTGTACACACGTTTTGAATACAGGCCTGGGCGATAAAACAGTATCGATATTTATTGACGGTACACCTTTTTCGATAACAATAGAAAAAATGTTTGATATAGCGCACGATATAGGCACATATATATGATATATGAATAAACATTTGCATTTGAATGTTATGTGTGCTTCAGGGAGCGTCATCAGTGGCGCGCGAGATGCGGTGATGATGTAAGTGATGTTGTTATATTTTAATGTTTTGTTAGTCTAGCCCACGAGACGTGCCGCTGCTGCGTTATTCTTTCAAAATATTAGAGAAATATAGAAGCTCAATGCGGAGAAGATCTTGATTAGGTTAAAACCGAAACCAAGCCATTCACACAGAACGCATATTCAGCGCATTTTTCAGACTGCTGCACTCACGTCTCACACAAGAGATGTATAGAAAGCCATGCAATGTTAAAACAGTTTAAACGTTTAGAAAACATGTCACAAATTTGTGGAGGTTTATTCCTTTTCACTGCGTCTCTTATGTTTTTAAATACAATCTGTGTGAATGGCGCTTCGGTTCTTTGGATTAAGCAAGCATAAATACATGATGCTGTTTTGTTCATAATTGTTTATGCAATTTACGAAATGATATTTGATTTTTATGAGTTAATTTAGACGTAATGCACGTTTTTGTTATAGAGTTACTTCCTTGCATTGACAATTTAAATGCTCTGCATTATTTTGCTCATTGTGCCCTCCTGTGGCCTCAGGAGACAAGACAAAAGTTTCCTTAAGACCTATTTAATCTGCATATAAAATATTAGAAATTAGATATTTAATTTTAATTTTGTGTTTGATTGTTAAAACAAAAATATTTGTTGTTTGTCTCAATAAATTGGGTTAATTTAAAAATACAGGGGTTAAATGTAAAACTTTTTTTTCTATTGCTCTTTGTTTTAAAAAAAGGTTATAATAAATGTCAATAATTATCGATACCGAACGATATGAAACATTATATCGTTGATAAATTCTTTAGCTATATCGCCCAGCCCTTTCACTCTCATCCACAGCAGGTCATCTGGGGTTATTAGATCTTAAACCCACACAGACCACAAACACCTGAGGACTGAGCTAACTGCTTGTGCTTTGGCTTTGACTTGTAGTCCTTAAAGGTGAAGTGTGTGATAGAATTTTATATGTTTTTGTTTAATTGTTTTCCCAACCAGACTTCCCAAAAACCTATTATAGTTATTTTAATGATTACAATGCTTCTTTCCTGGAAAATATTTAAAAGTATCAATTTTTTTTTTTTTTTTTTTTTTTTACTGTTTTAACCAATAATTTGTGATCTTGCTCTAACTTCTACTTTATTAGCTCATCAGTCATTTGACATTTTAAAAGGGGGTTTATCCTATGAATAGCAATCTCAGCATATTAAACTGGGATAAAAATGAATAAAAATATTGAAAAATTATACACTTCACCTTTAATAACTAGTTACAGACCTTTTCCCCACCAACCTGACAGAAATCAAATGACATGAGTCACGTGATCATCTGAATGTGATGAAAGACTATTGATACACTGTGCATAAAAAAGGAGAACTGAGACTGTGGAGAGAGTTTGCATGCTCACTTGCACAGAGTGGTTATGGGTAAGACCTCAAGGCGTGAGAAAGCGATAAAAATGTTGTTTCTCTGCTGTGTGTTTATATCTGTCCGTCATCAGGGCTCTGTATATGAGGACAGTCTCTACAGTGGCTCTCGACGCTCCAGTGCTCGTGCTGTAAGAATTATAGAGCTAAACTGTAAATGTGCATGAAAATTGTACCCTATTAACCTGTGGATTCAGGTCCCAAACCAACAAGTGTGATTTTTTTTTAAATTTTTTTTTTAATTTGTAATATTCTCTCTTCATAATAATTAATGCTATAATGCCACTCAAAACAAACACAAGTAATATTTTGAGAATGCTCTAACACATTAAACACATGGGACTGAATGTGATTTAGAAGCTAATGCAGGTCAAAAATGCTTTGAAATGCTTTTAAAAAGGCTTTGTTAATTCCATAAAGCTAAGAGTGCTTTATATTTGGGTAGCTGACAATCCTAACATTGTCACATGACATTATCTTTTGATAAACATCAAGAACATCAAGACATTAATGTTTAAAGGAAAGTGTGTATTTTAGGTGTTTTTACATATATTTTAGCAATCATCATAAACTATATATGTAAACTTTTATATTTCACTAGTTGGTTTAATTGATTTGCCGTACCATAGAACCATTTAAAAAGTACAAATATTGCATGTTGTCTCTCAAATTAATAACTGCATGTATAATCTTAAGAAATGAACAAAATGCAGGTTAAAATGATTTTAGATGCAGTATGTCACAAATTTCATGTCAAGCTTGTTCTCTAACAAAGGATGTGTAAGACATTGACAGGCATGTATGTTGTCAAAGTGGGTAGTTTTCTACCAGCTTGTTTTCGGTTTGTAAATTTGTACTGCTTGTAGTTGTAGTTGCTTGTAATTGATTTTTATTTTTTTGGTGGAGACTCTTACAGATGTGCGGTGACTGTATCAGGCCTGAAATGTCTGACAATCTCGAATCCATTTTGTGTATATTGTCTCTCTTGCTCTGTCTCTCTGATTCTTCACATTCTCATAGTGTGTGTGTGTGTTCCTCTAGTCCTCTGAATACAGTGGTTTCCTGGGCTCCAGCTCTAGGACTTCATCCAGAGCAAATTCTGCGTGTGGAAGTCCAGTGGTGAGCAACTTCACGGTCACTGATGCCCAAGATGATCATGGACTATCACAATTATATTTCATAAGTTGCTTTCTCAGTGACCGATTTAGCTACAGTTGCAAGCGTCCAGTTCATTGGGGCTTTTGCTTTTAATGTCTCATAAATCCTGTATTGTGTGAAATTGATTGTTGTTTCTAGCTAAATCAGTGGATGAATATGCTTTTAGTCTCCGAGTTTGTTTAATTGCTTGATGTTTACCTTATTAAGTAGGATTGAGTTACATTAACAGTGTAAGAAAGGACATCTGAGGTGATATGTGTGTTTGTGTGAATTCTTTCTTTGGGTGCATGCAAAAAGCCAACTGTTAAACTTGGGACAGTTGAGACTTCACAAATAGCTGAAATACCTCTTGCATTGATGTTAATTGCTGCCATCTGGTGGTTTCCAGGAGGACTGCAGCAGCTCAGTGGCTAGTTTTATGCGCAGCTCAGCTAGTATCAGTGGCCTCTCTAGAGACCTTGACCGTGTGGTCATTCCTGACCTGCCAAACGTTAACGGGAGGCTGTCAATGGTATGAGAGTGAAATCTACGGGTTCATGTGATTTGTGGTGGTTGATGCCCTGGTTTAAATGTGTGTGTGTGTGTGTGTGTGTGTGTTACAAACAGTGGCATGTTGAATTGAGGTGATGGTCTGCATGCAAGATGGTCAGTGGTCAGAAAAGTGGTTATGTGCAGAAAACCACAGAAGTCTGATGCTTGTCATGATGCTTGATAGAAATGTCCAATTGTTAATATTATAATTCAAGGTTATTTTTAAAAGACGTATTCGCAGCACTCTGTTAATTACAGAATTGCTTGATGGTTGCATATTGATTATTGATCAAATACTATCATTGTGGTTTGAATATTTTCAGCTTGACTTGAACTGATTTTCTTCCTGTAATGGGAATATATTTTTTACTAACTTTTTTGTGTTAACAGCATGTCTTCAAGGAACAGCATGAATCAGAATGAATGAATAAGAGACTCGATGGCTTGACTCTATTTTTGCAAGACTATCAAGTGTATCATCTTTTTTTATTTACAGGCTGATGACAGGTTAGAGCGAGACTACTTGGAAAAGGTTTGTGATTTTTTTGCCAATTTGTTTATCTTTTTAACCATTTAAGCCTATATTCTCATCATAAACTCTATAACCAAGGGATGTGACCTATGACTTGCTGTATTTTTAGGGATCCTCACGAGCATCAACTATTTCTGGCGCCACTCTTACCTCTCTGGGTGGGACGTCCTCACGGAGAGGAAGTGGAGATACATCCATCTCTGCTGACACAGAAGCATCCATAAGGGAAATCAAGGTGTGTGTCCTGATCTCTTTGTCTTGTGCCAGTTTAAATTTAAGCAGCAGGTTTATAGAACCACATGATATCAACCCATGATTTCGTGGTATGCTTTTGCTGTTTACATATTGGGCAAATGAATCCAAGTTAATAGCACTGTAGCATAGCATATTTTATAAATACATTTATTTATAATATAATTTAGTCTGATAAGAACTCATTGCTCATTTTCATCACTCATCTTGCTCACAGAACACAATTTCCACTTTCTTCATGTTGCTCAGTCATATTCCTAGTGATCTGCCTTCCAACAAAGTCTCAGCTCCAATCAAACACACCTGAACAATATAACTAAGATGTTTTGTGTGTTGAACTCTTCAGGAGCAGGACTGACCACCTTCTACGATCTGCTTCACTGTTATTTTCTACAGCTTTGTACTTGTTTTTTTGCACAGTAATTCATTTGAAAGTCTGGTGTTCTTTACCCTTCCGTTGCTCTTCCTCCACTGCATCCTTTATCCTTCCTCTTCATCCTCACTCTTCATGCTTTTCATTCAGGAGATCCATGAGCTTAAGGATCAGATTCAAGATGTGGAGGCAAAGCACATGCAGAACCTCAAAGAGCTCAAGGTACATGGCTGGTAAAGGCAGTGCCAGTCAAAAGCCCAGCGAGAACCTGCTTTGTTTGATTTATCTATGATAGTGCTGGCAAAGGAACAACAAATTTTGTGCTTTTTAACCAGCGAGTGGCTGATCAGAAACATGATGAGATGATGTGATATTGGGATCTTGCATGTTTATATGTCTATGCCACTGAAGTCTATAGCCTCATTTTCTCTGCCTTGCTTCCATCTTTGACTTTATCTTATTCTCCAAAACATATTGTTACACATCCCTATTCATGATTTAGTTTGATTCGATTTTAATTTTAAGGAAAAATTTAATTTAAAATTGTGTTCAAGACTGATGTAGAGGTTGAGGTATTGTAATGCATGCACAGATATGTGTTTGTGAGTGTTTGCTGGTTTTCATTGTGTTGTCTGACTTCTTAAAGGATTCCCTTTTGGAAGTGGAGGAAAAGTACCGTAAGGCCATGGTCTCCAATGCACAGCTGGACAATGAGAAGACCAATATGATGTATGAAGTGGACACTTTGAAAGACTCTTTAATGGAACTGGAGGAGATGCTCTTTGAAACACGCCGTGAGCTTGAGGAAAAGTGTAAGGTCTGTACAGTCAGGTGTGCATTATAAGAAGTTGCAGTAATGCTTTGTTGTAATATGTTGTCGAGCCACAAATAATAGATTGTTACAATAGTAAGAGCTTTTAATTGGAAACTTTATTCATTCATTTTATTTTTTATTATTTGTAATCTTTTTGTCATGTTATGATTGAAATAGAATGGTGTATAAATATTCCATTTAAAGGGTAAAAAAACCCATTGAAGGCAGTTTTATATTTTAGGACCTTGAACGAGAGAAGCATGCTCATAGCATACTGCAGTTTCAGTTCAGTGAACTGAAGGAGACGTTGAAACAGAGTGAAGAACTGCTCACTGTGAGTATTGTAGTATTTATGTCTATGCTAAAACCTTTGTCTTTTTCAAATGCTTGGCATATCTGCCCATCTGCTTTAACAGCTTTTCTCCTTCCTTCATCTTTGGTCGTCTTCCATGCACAATACCTCTCTATAGGAGATCCGTCAATTACGGCTCAAGCAAGACGGCTATGTTAGGGAGATTTCTGACCTCCAGGAAACTATTGAGTGGAAGAATAAAAAAATTGGGGTATGATTCCTCAGTTTCCAACTCCTGTAAAAAACTGTATTTGTCATTACCTTCACTGTAAGAGAATTATAATTTTATCTTTCAAACATATAATTGTAGATTAGCTATATTCCACATCTGTTTCCTGCTACAACCTGTCTGTCATTGCCAAACTATTCATGTTGTCTGCAGCACTGATGTTTTCATTGCTTTCCCCTTCTTTTTCTCCTCTTCCCCGCATCTTTGCCAAATCCCTTCTGGTGCTGTTCAGGCATTAGAAAGGCAGAAGGAATTTTCTGATGCCATTCGAAATGAGCGGGATGAGCTTAGAGATGAGGTTGTTCAGCTCAAAGATATTTTGAAGGTATTGATATGTGTGGTGAAACTAGGGCTCACTCTTTTCTCATAAAATTTTCCTAACGAAAAAGCTTTATATACATTTTTAGTAATGTACAGATGCTAAGACCCAGACTATAATGTAAATCGAGACTGATTCATTAACACTCAATCTCTGACTGAATGAACAGAATCATAATCATATTATCTACAAATACATGTTTAAAAATAAGAAATCTTATTTTTCCAGTCCAGTGCATCTAAATTTAACCTGAATTTGTTTTTATAATAAGTATACTAATATTAAACTGTTTTGCTGTCCAGAAACATGGCATTGTCCTTGGACCCGACTCAGCCACCAGTGGAGGTGGAGAAACAGAGGACGAAGCCGGAAAGGCTGATCAGAATTCTCAAACTGCATCAGCTGAAATCCGAGAGGGGAGTAGTGTACTAGGTAAGCTTAGCTTCATTCATTGCATGCTAACATGTTTTAGCTTTGACACTTTGCATTTTCAGCTTGTACAGCTCAAGCCAAGTCTAACCAAACTGCCTGCTTCAATGCACCGTCACATTAACATCTCTCACCCTTTCCTGCTTCCCTGTATCCACTTTGCATATACAGCTTGAATGAAAGTTAACACTACAGAGTCATGTCTCTTTCTTGAGTCCATATTCCAATACTCTGCTGAATTAGTGTTTATAAATGTGCTGAAAAATGTCAGCATCCTTGATTTTAAAATCAAAATCAAGAGAAGGAATTGCAGAGTAGTTTGTTCAGTTCTTGACTTTACTCTGGGGTTTTCTTCTTCGGGACATCCTTCAAGACTTTTGATTTGTATGGGTTTAAGTGCTTTGCCATGGAGTCCTTTTTCGCTCCTTTCCCTCTTTCTTTTTCTTCTTGCTCTAAACATTTGCCAAATATTCAATGACTTCTACAGATTTTAACTACTGACACCTCAATCATCTCCCAGGCACTCATCAGTTGAAGGTGTGTAAAGACCAGCAACAAAAAGATTTGGATGATGGGGTGCCAGGGAATCAGCAGTTTTCACATGCCCCGTTCAGTTCTACAAATGCACCTTTAGAAGCAAATGAGAATGGAGACCTTGGGGACCAAATGAATCGGGGTGTAGAGCAGCTTGAGAATAGACCTGAAGAACTTCCAAGTTCTGTTGGTGATGATGAACTCACTGCAACAAGACCCAAGGAGGAGATCAAATCTGAGGTGCATATACCAGAAGATTCAAGAGGCAATACAGTGGAAGTAGAGTGCATTGATCACAAGGATGGACATTTGGAGACCGATCAACAAGAGAGTGAATGTGTCAAACCTAGTCAGGTGATCAAAGAAGAAACTGTGGTGATCCATGATGAACCTGATCAACCTGGTGAAGCAGTGCTTGATGATAAACTCGAGCCTGTAGAATCATCTCAAACAGAGAAGCTTGCCAAAACCCAAGGTGCCAGTGCTTCAAATAAAAAGAAGAAAAAGAAGAAGAAGAACAAGCAGAAGCAGAAACCGAGTGACAAACAAGAGAATGATACGAAGATAGATGACAAGACTGAAACAGTTTGTAGTGAAGACAATCCAAACCAAAAAACGGAAGGTGATCTAGAAGGAAACCATCAGGAGCCCTTAGGGAATGATATATCCGAAACAACGATGAATACAGATGTCCCACATGATGCTAAAAGAACCAGTGAATTGGATGATATCAAAACAACAAGCACAAATATAAATGCTGATGATGTTCAAGATACAATTCTGTTAGTTACAGATGAAGCTGATTTAGCAGGAATTTCTAAAACAATCTCACATTTTGATTGCCCTGAATCTAGCAATGGCATCCTTTCAGATGATCTGTCCAGCAATGTTATCTCTAACCCCTCAAACATTATTGATGAACACACTGAGGATTCAACAAATCCTGACTCTGAAGCTGTAGTCTTTAGCTGTGAGCTTGTATCTTCAGAAACGGAGACTTCACTGCCTCATGAACCTTCTGCTCAGTCCATGGATGCTGTTGAAGGGGGTGTCGGGTCCACCAGCTGCTCTGAGAACATTGAGAAATCTTTATCGGTAGACATGAAGGAAGTGAAGAGCCATCTGAACTGTGAAGTGGAAGAACAGGAAGAAAATGTCCAGAACATTGATCTAGATGGGACCACTAACCCTGAAGATCAAGATGACTCTGCTCATCCCTCTTCCTCTGTAATGGAGAAGGTGGGAAATGAAGCTGAAAGGGTAATCCAGGAACAACTTATTGATAAGCCAATGGAAAACCAACTTCAAGACGGTATTGGAGCAGAATTGGACCTGGAAGAGGTTGAGAGACGAGATAAATTGGATAAAGAAAACCTTAAAGCGCCTACTGAAAAAGTGTTTGATACTCAAGACAGTATTGGATCAGAATTAAACCAGGAAGAGGGTGAGAGACAAGATGGTCTGGATAAAGAAAACCTTAACATGCCTACTGAAAAAGTGTCTGATACTCAAGACAGTATTGGAGCAGAATTAAACCAGGAAGAGGGTGAGAGACAAGATAATCTGGATAAAGAAAACCTTAACATGCCTACTGAAAAAGTGTCTTATACTCGAGACAGTGTTGGAGCAGAATTGTACCAGGAAGAGTTTGAGAGACGAGATGAATTGGATAAAGGAAACCTTAAAGCGCCTACTGAAAAAGTGTTTGATACTCAAGACAGTATTGGAGCAGAATTGGACCAAGGAGAGGTTGAGAGACAAGATGATCTGGATAAAGAAAACCTTAAAGCGCCTACTGAAAAAGTGTCTGATACTCAAGACAGTATTGAAGCAGAATTGGACCAGGAAGAGGTTGAGAGACAAGATGATCTGGATAAAGAATACCTTAAAGCGCCTACTGAAAAAGTGTCTGATACTCAAGAAAGTATTGGAGCAGAATTGGACCAGGAAGAGGTTGAGAGACAAGATGAACTGGATAAAGAAAACCTTAAAGCGCCTACTGAAAAAGTGTCCGATGGAAGCCATGTTGACAACGCTCCTTTAATTGAAACACAGGTTCAGGTTGTGCATGAAGATCACCTGTCTCCCAATGAAGCAATTAAGGAATCAGTTGGAGAGTCAGATTCTTCTGAACAAGAACCCAAGGTAGAAAAAGATGAGGAGGACAGATCAATCCAAAATCAGCTTGAAGTGCAACTGCCTGAAGATGGAGAAGACCTTCTGGTAAAGTCAGATGTGGCTGCTCAAGAGCTCAAGGAAGAAGACGAGGAAGAGGAGAGGTTGAGAGACAAGATGATCTGGATAAAGAATACCTTAAAGCGCCTACTGAAAAAGTGTCTGATACTCAAGACAGTATTGAAGCAGAATTGGACCAGGAAGAGGTTGAGAGACAAGATGAACTGGATAAAGAAAACCTTAAAGCGCCTATTGAAAAAGTGTCTGATACTCAAGACAGTATTAAAGCAGAATTGGACCAGGAAGAGGTTGAGAGACAAGATGATCTGGATAAAGAAAACCTTAAAGCGCCTACTGAAAAAGTGTCCGATGGAAGCCATGTTGACAACACTCCTTTAATTGAAACACAGGTTCAGGTTGTGCATGAAGATCACCTGTCTCCCAATGAAGCAATTAAGGAATCAGTTGGAGAGTCAGATTCTTCTGAACAAGAACCCAAGGTAGAAAAAGATGAGGAGGACAGATCAATCCAAAATCAGCTTGAAGTGCAACTGCCTGAAGATGGAGAAGACCTTCTGGTAAAGTCAGATGTGGCTGCTCAAGAGCTCAAGGAAGAAGACGAGGAAGAGGAAGATGAAGGAGAATCATTTGATTTTGATGAAATGGATCTTGAAGCATCATCAGATGCACCTCTAAAAAACTTTCTAGATCAGCCAAAAGAGGAAGAGACTCTTTTCAAAGATGATGTCCAAGAAGCAAGCCAGGAAAACCAAAGCAATGTCACTGATGAGGACCAAATTCAAAAAGAACATCTAGAACTTGCAGATCAGGAATCAAAGCCAAAGGAGCAGAAAGATGATGGACAAGACACAGAAAACCCACAAACAACAACAGTTATAAAAGGATGTTTAACAGAGGAAAGCCAAATCAGCAGTGAAGTCAAACCTAATGATCAGCAGCATGATACTTCTGGAAATAAAGAAGATGCATTTGAGGAGCATCAGCAGGCATCAGAAAACGTGACGCTCAGTGAAGGAGTTAATCTGATCTCAGAGATGGAGAAAAGAAATGTAGGCCAAGAGATCAATAGTTCCATTCAACATGACAACAAGGTGTCAAGTATTTCAGGAGATCAGGAAGTTGAGAAGGAAACCACAGAAAGAAACAAGGAAGATGAAAGAAAAGAATCTAAAAAAAGTGGAAAAGGGAAAGGGAAGGGCAAGGGGAAAGAAGAATGTAAAATGTCTTAATAGACAAGGACATTGCCGAGTCTCTTCTCAGCATCTTCAATTGAAAAAGTAATTTGCACTTATGTAGGTCCTAATGAAATTATTTTGGGACCATTACTTCAGAGAACCGTAAAATAAACAGTTATCTTACAGTCAAACCCAATTATCAGTCATTGCATCTTTTTCAGCAAACATAATTTATACATGTTTATCACCTGATTAACAATACAGAAACAGTATTTAAAATCCCTAAACCAATTACACATTAAATGCTATCAGTAATGGGTATAAAGTGTCATATTTATAATGAAATTTTACATGAGCATGAATAAAATGTTTCTCATACTATACGAGTAATACAAATGATCAGCTTTCTGTCTGTGCTGCAGTCATGTTTAGCAGCTTCTTAATTACAATGTTTTCGGTAACAAAGGACCTGTAAAATTTTTTTAAATGGGTGTTATGTTGTTTAAAATTGTGGTAAATAAAAAATGTTATTGTGTGCCAACCTTATTAAACATTCCTCTAAAAATTTGACTGGAGCTTTGAAGTTACGTTTTGTTTTTACAATTTATTTGTTGGGAGATACGATTGGGAATTTTTTTTTATATTTTATTCTGTTTGGTGAAGATGTTGTTGGAACATTGAGACAGTGTTTAAGTGAACCATGTATTTTAAAAATAAAACTTAAGCAATTAAAAATGTTTTACACTATTGTTTATTGATTGTGTAAGTTTTAATTGACATTTAATTAAACTGCTTCAGATAAGATTGACTTACTTTTAAGTCATGGAAGTTTTATTTTTTAGGACATGAATTATAGTATGTCACACATTCATTGCATCACAAACCTCAAGTAAGCTCACATGAAAAACACTGTCATGTAATAGATGTACAGATTGAGCGAACGCTAAGAGATTTTGACTACATGAGGCTGAAGCCTCTGAGATCACTGAAGTTTCTGCATGTTGTCCATCCTCATCCTTCACATCCCAGCATAGGATAGCTTCACTTTTTGCATGCCCTGACTCCTCCCCCTCCATGCCTTTGGCCCCTCCCACCCCTGGTATGTGAAATCTTTCCTGTCTAACCTTGGAATTTGTTTTAACATGAGAATGTAATATTTTATTTCTGCAAAATACATGTTTCAGATGTTTAACTGTAGTTTTTAAAATGTATGAATGTCCCAAAAGTGGTTATTTTATTGAAGTGGATATACAGTTTCAGTTTTTCCAAAAAAATTAAAAAAAAACCTGCAAGAAAAAAAATGTTGGTTGTATAATGGTCTATCTGTTGAACTTGCTTTTCAGAAATTCGCTTGCGAAAACTGGTTGATGAGAGGGAAAACTTAATAGAGCAGGTGCGCTGCTGGCAGTTACAGTACTTTACATTGACTTTACCCTCATTTTGTGCCATTACAAGCATGATTTTCTGATTTTTCTATTCAGGTTAAGAGATTGAAAGGTCAGCTTGAGCAGAAGAAACAGAAGAATGGTATGGAGGATTCGTCCAGCCCAGAGGGAGATGTGCTGGAGAACGGTGCTGACTCCAACATCATGGATATACAGAGTAAGAAACTGCTTGCACTCGGTCAGTCTTCAGCTCACAATGTTAATTACATTATTAGCAATCATTTTTAACAGATCTGGGCCTGTACTCACAAAACATCTTAAGGCTAAAAGTAGCTCATAACTTGTCGATTTAGGAGAAAATCTTAAAAATAATGGGCATGTCAATCCTAAATTTAGGACTCCTAAATTTTTGTTATAAGAGTATTTCACAAAGCGTTTTAGCGATGAAACTAGCTCCTAAAGCTGTGAAACGTTTGGAGTAGTGAAGAGGACTCCTAAGTCACTAAGACCAAATCACAAACTATCCTCCCTGCTGAAAAAACTATACAAACCATCACAGAAATGCTAATGGTTTCCACTACAATTACCATTACAAACAACAAACCATCAGCTTTTAACCATTAAAACCATTACAAAAATGGTTTCCTGTGGTGTGTTTTGAGCCATTTTCCATTAGGATTTAGTGGTTTTAACAAGCCACCAATAGAAGGTGACCAATTGCCAGTAGAGACCAACAGGCACCATTACAGTTACCATTAAAACCAGTCCAAGTCGGTGCTGATAGCCTAGCGGTTAGAGCACTGACAGTGCGACTGCACCTCTGGCGACCTGAGTTTGAGTCCTGACCAGTGTTGTGCAAGTTACTTCCAAACTGTAATACATTATAGATTACTTGTTACTGTTATTTAAAAGTAATTCCTTACCTTACAATATTACTGTCTCAGAATTGTAATGTGTTACATGACTCCTGTATTACTTTTGAGTTACTTTCACCAAAATACAAACTACCAAAATAACTACAGAAGTAGAACTTAAGGTAACACTTTATTTTAGGGTCTTTTAACTAGTTGCTTATTAGCATGCATATTACTAGAATATTAGCCATTTATTAGCAGTAATTAAGCACATATTAATGCTTTATTCTACATGACCTAATTCTATATCCCTAATCCTACCCAATACCTAAACTTAACAACTACCTTACTAATTATTAATAAGCAGCAAATTAGGAATTTATTGAGGAGAAATTCGTAGTTAAGTGTTCCCTATTCTAAAGTGTTACCATACTTAACATTCTAAAATCACAAAATGTACTGCAGAGCATTTTACATCCAATAGA